>NC_133284.1:17441878-17581938 GCF_005239225.2 Populus alba
TATGGTAAGAACTCAATTGAGACATTATTATCAACACAGAATTGATATATGGAAATTAAATTGCATTTAATGTCAAGAACACAAAGGATATTATTTAAATGAAATGAGTGAGTGGAGGAGGAAAGTTGATTGGACCCCAGGTGAGTAATTTTTAAACCTTTACCATCTCTTATCAAAACATCATCAGTGCCTATATATGGTAGATGGTGGGCAAGGTTTTGAAGATCAGATGTAATGTGGTGGGATCCCCCACTGTCCATCATCCACGGGGAAGAAACTGGAGGGGTGCAGGTTGCCATGTTGGCTTGTGGTGGCCACAAAGTGGTGGTTGTATTTGGATTGTTGAGAGGAACAAGTCGGAAGGAAGGACACTTTTTTACTGTATGACCCTGAATGCCACAGATTTGGCAATAACCAAGGTATGACCTTGGTGATGGTCGATTGCTGTTATGTGTGGGTGGAGCAGAAAAAAACTGAGTTTGACCTGGTTGGCGTGAGTGCTGGTTACCATGTGAACGCCAGTTTCCACCATAACTTAAGTGATTAGGCAGACTGCGATTGACATTGGTAAAAGGAGAGCGTTGGTTGTGACTGGCATGTAAGGCAGTTGGTGGGAAAAAATTAACAGTTTTGGGAGTTGCATGCGAAGAGGCTTCAAACATCAAGAGCTTTTCATGAAGCTCATCAAAGCTTATGACATTCTCCCTGGCTTGCACAACCCTTACCAGTTTTCGGTATTCATCACCAAGATCGTCAAGAATTTTATCTATCAGGTCTTCATTGTCAACTGGTGCACCTAATACTGTAAGTTCATTGGCTTTGGCTTTGACAGATTATAGAAAATCTGTTATACTGAGAGTGCCTTTGGTTAGCAATCTGAGTTGCGATTTCACTTGTTTGATTCGTCCTTTGGATGGAGTAGCATATGTGGCAGCAAGAATGCTCCATGCTTCGCGAGAAGATTTTGCTCTAGCAATAAATGGGATGATTGCAGGTGTAATGGAGCCAATGATAGCATTAAGGATAAGTTGATCTTGATGTATCCAGGTAATATACTTTGGATTCAAGTGTTCGGTTGTGATGTTGGTGTTACTGGTGGTAAGGTGTTCTGATGGAGATGGCTTGGTGCCATCTATGTACCCGTGTTAATCACAGCCAACAAAAAGTGTTTGAAACTATAGTTTCCATGACAGGTAATTGGAACTGTTTAGTTTAAGAGGAGCTTGTGCTGTGACATTGATAGTCACCAGATTTGTGGTTAAGGAATCACTCATTGTGATTGAAAGCAATGACAGAAGAAGATTAAAAAAATTAATGAGATTGCTCTGATACCATGTAAGATATTATACGAATTGTGTGAAGCACTATATATATGTTGCAAAGAATCTACAGTTAGTTACAGCAAGTAGAGTTTAACTCTACTATAATCTTATCAACCTACAACCTTATCCTAATCCTTATCTCTTAGGAATTTAAATTCAAATAGAATATACATGGATACTTGCTTACAAACACAAACACCAAGTAGGTGTTTAGCATTTTGAAGTAACCTAATAGTTTATTTCAAATCATTCTTAGAAGGAATTTTCTTTGATTGTATTTTTAGTGTAAAATTATGAGATAAAAAGGTGGAATGATGCCCTATTAAATGGGTAAGTTGAAAGATTATTTTCTAGATAATGAAAATAATACTTGTTGAATTAAAGAGTTGAAATATTATTTTCTAGTTAATGGAATCAATGCCTTGTTGAATAGGCAAGTCAAAAGATTATTTCTCGGTTAATGAAAATAATGTGTCATCGAATCAGTAAGTCAAAAGATTATTTCCTAGTCAATGGAAATAATACCTTAACTAATAGGTAAGTCGATAAGATTATTTCATGGTTAATAGAAATAATACCCTAGTTAAGGATTGACAAAGACATTAATATATTATAGATAAGCTACTCCTTTAAATGATGCGGTGAATATATTAATGAGCATGAATAAATAGTTCTTAATTTCTTTGTTTACCATAAAGTGTAAATTTTAATCGTACCTAATATGTGTGTGTGTGTGTCATTGAGTATGTTTCTAGGTACCTCGCACCCTCGATTCGGGAAATAGTTACATGGATAGATTTTTTTTGTTGTTAAGTAAATTATGTATTTGGAGGAATTAACATTTTGTTGTTATATACTTTTGTGTTTAAGAATTTATATGTTTAAATTATCTTTTGTGAATGATGTAATTTACAAAAGTTGCTCTTATTAAGTTAGTTTATAGTTTTGTTGTATTCTTATTTAAACATATTTATTTTTAAAATAAAATGATATATGTCATGAACTAATTAGTTTTAAATATCTATTCTATAAAAATATTATAATGCTAACTCTACCAAAAAACAAAAAAACCAAAGTCGATATTATGGTTGATGGGACAAGTATTGTGATTGTTGTTTGTAGGTTGAGAATTTATTGAGTTGATAACTTGGTATTAAAAATACAAAAGAGACCCTCCTGAAATTTTGGTCAAATAAAAAATTTGCACAGTTAAAATTGATATATATATTCATCACACAAAATTCTAGTTTCACACCTGCATTATGTTGTGGGGTTAGTGACATTGACAAAATGAATGTTACTTCTACAAAGGAAGTTACAAAACCAGACATGAATGCCTTTATGTTTTTCTTTTTGTTTTTTTTTTTTTAAATTCAAACAAAACATAAATCGCTATTAGAAATCTAAAAAGGTGATACCTTATATTGCTTAATATAAAAAAGAAAAATGTAGTGCTTGAACAAAGCATAATCGGGTATATAATCAACGAACAAAAGTGAAGATTTTCTTTAAAAAAATACAAAAAGTATAGCATTATTATTTGTAGTTGTACTTGCAAGTTGATCAAGACAACTAAAAATATACAATGACATTTAAATAAACAGAGCATTATAACAGGGGCAATAAAGTTTATTGAATAAAGTTTTCGTATATAAAAAGTTGATCAAGAATAGGTTACCCATGTTGTTCTCCTCCTATCCATTTTATTTCTATGACCAAATCTAGCAATGGTGCTAACTCAATTTATAAGATCTTATAACTTGTGCAAATAAGTTTTCGAGTCATTAATGTTGTACAATCATTGAAATATCCAAGGAAATAACAAAATTAAAGGATTTTTCAATGCAAGTTTTCATTAGCCAAATACAAATTCGTTCGGGAGAACACAAAAGGAATGAGAAGTTATATTCCTGCTCTGTTCAATTTCACAAAGAAAATGGAGATGAAACATAAAGGAGAAAGAATTAAGTAAAAGAAAAACTCTAGTGCTTACTTCCTAGCATCAATTTTCATCCCCCGACCCCATTTTAAAGACAATTTTGATGGCTTACATGAAAAATGTTAAAAGCATTTTTCAACCATTCCTTACTTTTCTTCTTCATAAACAAAAGAGTGCATTGTTAGGAACATTTTACTAGGTGGCGACTCCTCAAACAAGACTGCTCTAAAATTTTTTTATTTACTTTTCTTCTTCATAAACAAAAGTTTTTAGGAAGCTCCTGCTGTGACCTTGGTAGGGTTTAAGAAAAAAAAAAAGCATTTATGTAGTTTTGTTATGTACTCTAAGAAAGAGTATAGAGATAAGAAAGTAAAATAATCTTCTAGTTAAAGGTAAGAGGAATAAGAAAAGGGAATGAGTTATTTACTTGTAAGTGATAACATTCAGTATCCTTCACTTGTGTTGTTTTACATATACTAAAGTAATGCATAACAAAAACAATAATTGGATAATACAATGATTGGGAATATAATCACATGGTATCCAAGCAATTCAAACAATGTGATTTAGGATTTCTAGTTCCATCAAATTTCTAGGTGGCAAATCCAATTCTCTCATCATTTTCCATATCCAATAATTCAATCCCCGAGCCAACACGATGTCCACATCTAGGTGCAACAATGTCCTTAATTGATGTAGCCTACATTAGAACTTCTTATCTTTTGTCTACATTTTGCAAACCACTGAGAAATTGTGATGGTCAGGAAAAGTCAAACCAGGCTCTTATGAGTTTCGGTAATGAATAAGATGCCATATTTATAATAATCACCCCCCTCTCTCTCTCTCTCTCTCTCTCTCTCTCTCTCTCTCTTCATCTCTTTTTTCTCCTTGAACATTGTCGCACCCGACACCGCGGCGGCCTAAAAAATAATATTCTCTTGAATTGTTATGGAAAAAAAACATATTTCTGGCATCCGGTTTTTTTTAGGGGAAAAGGTCTTGTTTGAGGAGTCGCCACCTAGTATTATGGTCGCTAGAAATCCTAACTGGTCAACAGAGATTCTATGGTTCGGGATTGGTTACGTAAAAGGGAAGATATTATCACCCCTTAAACGTTCTGCCTAAGTCAAACTGTATTGCTGGTTTTGTCTTAAATTGCTAAATGTTTATTAGTTTATGCTATGATGATTTGTTTAAATATTCCTGACTCTGGCGCCAATGAATGTTCGAGCTCGAATAATTCCAACTCTGGCGTTGGTAAAAATTTGTAGCTACGAAAAAAAATTAGATCAATATTTTTTTATTTCTTACTCTAGCGCCGGTGAATAAATAAATAAAACTAAATTCATTTTATTACACATGCACATATTTTTTTCTATATAGTTAAATAATAAAAATAATAATTAAATCAATGTTTTTTATTCCCGACTCTGGTGTCAGTGAATAAATCAATAAAATAAAATAAAATAAAAAATAAAATTTATTTTTCATACATGCACATATATTTTTTAAAATAAAATATAATGAAAATAATATAAATTTAAACCAGTATTTTATTCCCGACTCTGGCATTGGTGAATAAACTAGTAAATTTATATTATTTTTATTCATGCATACACATATTTTATTATTTTTCTATTTTTTCTATTTTTTCTATTTTCCTATATTTTTTTTATATTTATGTTTTTGGGGCTGGGCCTAGCGCAGCCCACATGGGATGGGCTAGACCCAGCCAGCCCAGCCCGGTCACTAGCCCAAGCCAATGACCCCGCTGGGCCACATGAGGCATGCGTGATCCAAATCACGCGTGCCGGGCCTTTAGTTTTAAAATCAAGACAGGCGGCGAAGATGAATTAATGAAACACGGGGAAAACAAAAACAGAGCAGAAGACTTACCTGGTCGGTTTGCAGAGAGTTTGCGCGAGATGGCTAAGGGCGACGTTTCTACTTCGAGTTTCCTGTTACTTCCTTCTGCTTGTGTTCCCTGTTGTATTCCTTTTCTGTGTCTCTATTTCGGCTTGTTTTTCTTCATCTTTATGCTCTGTTTTCAGAACATCGTCTCTCTCTCTTTCGACCGGTTTTCTCTCTCGTTTTTCTTAAGTCAGAACTGGTGAGGGAAGCCTATTTCTAGTATGGGAGTTCTGGATATGAACCTAAAAATTGTTTGCTTTGCTTGTGTTTCTCTTCTTTTTGGTTTCTTTCGCCTCTCTCTCTCTCTAACCCCTCGGTTCTATCTTTTTCTTGGGTCCCTTTTTTTTCGTTGTTCCTCTGTTTTATAGAGCCTGATCGATGGTAACGGACGACATGTAGAGAGACGAAAACATTAAAATGTCCATAACTGAGGTGCCCCATCACTGCTGCTGGAAACGGTCTTTGTTTAAAGAAGAAGAAGATGAACATTCTTTCAAACGACACCGTTTTGGGATATGTATTTCGTTTTGACCCGTGAAGTTTCACAACTTTTGTAATTAATCCCCTAGTTTAAACTGTAATTGGACCCCTGCATTTCGACGCCATTTTCAAACTGGTCCTTGGGTTTTAATTTTTGCAATTTGGACCCCAATTAAACTCTAAACTTTGATATTTCTTCAATTAAGTCCCTAATTTCATTAATTTAATTAAATCCAAAGTCCAATTAAGTCTAAAACTTATCAATTCACCAATTAAGCCCTTGACTTGATTAATTAAATTAATTCCAAGCTTAATTAAGTCTCAAAACTTATCAATTCTCCAATTAAACCCTTGATTGGATGAATTAAATTAATTTCAAGCTTAATTAAGTCTCAAAACTTAATTAATTCTCCAATTAAACCCTTGATGTGATGAATTAAATTAATTTCAAGCTTACTTAAGTCTAAAAATTTATCAATTCTCCAATTAAACCCTTAATTGGATTAAATAAATTAATTCCAAGCTTAATTAGATTAATTCCCAAGTTTAATTAAACCCCAAAATTTCCATTCATATTGCCCTTAACCCAAAATTTAATTCATTCTTTATTTATTTCATTTTACTTGTTTTTTCATCATCATTATTATTTTTTCATCAATTTTTTTTCATACTTTTCAATAAATAAAATAATAATAATAATAATAAAAATAAAAATAAAAATAAAATGGTTAAAAATTGGGTTATGACAAACATATTTCTTATCTGCTCGAATTGATTAAATTTTATTAAGAGAATTTTAACTTGGATAAAATAGCATTTGAAACAATGACTCATCTAGCTAGGTCTCACACTAAACTTGTCTCACACGAAACTTTGGGGGAATTTTGTGGAAAACCATACTAGATTGCTCTAAGAAAAGCTATGGACAATAAGATTATGCATTTCTTTAGATGTGAAAAAGTGGTCTATGATGGTAGGACTTGTACTAAGTTTCCAACTATTAGTAAACAAATAATTCATTTCACATGGTTTTAGTTTTGAAGTTTGCTAGAATTTTCATCTATTTAACAATTAATTTGTATGCTCTCAAGTCTCAAACAATATCTATCCTTATGTATCTATTTTGCTCATTTTATATCATTCCTTCTTGCATGGCTTCAGAGTTATTCCTTCTACTTTTAATACTATTTTACTATCTATGGAAACAAGAACTCAACCAAACCAGTTTGATAAAATACACTTGATTTCTCAATTATGTCCCATTTCCAACTTACATTCACAATTATCCCTGTTGTACCCTCTTAAGAACTCAATGTCGAGGCGACCCTTTCCGGAGCGGGGAATAGATTTTAGGGTCTTTGTTTTGTGAAAAAGGGAGTCGCCACCTAGTATTATGGTCATTAGAAAACCTAACTGGTCTTTCAGAGATTCTAAGGCAAGGAACTCATTGCGTAAAAGGAAGGTTTTAACACCCCTAGTACGCCCTACCTATGGTAAGCTGCTTGGTGTTTGATTTTCCTTATAATTGTTATGGTATTGATGTTCTCTAATCCCATCAGTTTTCTAGGATAAGTCTGTTCTGACAATGAACTTGGTTTCAAAGTCGAAGGGAAAAAACCCTTAGCCAATATGGATTATACCCTTAGATATGTTTGTAGAGTGCCAAAGAGAAACGGTGTAGATCTCTTGAAGTCTATGTTTGATTTGAAATAAATTCAGAATTTATAAATTTAGAGACAACTAAGATAGAAATCTAAGGAGATTCGATGTGCTTAAGAGCTCATTTTTCATTTAGTATTTCAGGGGTTCGCAACTCGTAAATCACAAGGAAGAGAAAAAAAACTAAATTCAAAATCTAAGGAAATTCAAAGTGCTTTAAAAGCCTATTTTTGCCTTAGTATTTCATATTTTCTATGGCTCATACATTGTGAAATCAAAATTTGAAATGTCCCCAATTATAATTGAGGCTTCTTCCAAGGATGTGCAATTAAAAGGTTCTACATAAAATTTCAGGCATAAATCTGCCCTTATGTTAAAACTAAACAGGTTGTATTCCTATTAACAATATTTTAGACATTTATCTTTCATAGGTTTATTTGCCCTTATATTATTCAGGGATAATGACTTGTTATTCCTAGAAAAAAAATATTTTTGATATTTTACCACTCGAGGTTTCTTTATCCAAATATTAACAGTGAACAATGGTGAATTATTCCCAATAATATTTTGAATATTAACCCCTTTTAGGGTTTCTTTATCCAAACATTTGTAGTGAATAATAACAAATTATTCATAATAATATTTTGGATATTAACCCCTTTGGGATTTCTTTATCCAAACATTACTAATGAATAACAAATTATTCCTAATAATATTTTGGATATTTACCCCTTTTGGGATTTCTTTATCCAAACATTAAAAATAAATAAAAATGAATTCCCAAAAATAAGATTTTTATATTTTTGAAATATTAGCTAACACCCTTTGGAATTTACAAACAAGTTGTAAAATCCAAGATGCAAGAAAATAATTTTTGTGTTTAAGAAATCTATGCTAAAAAATATTTTTTCAAATCTCGAATATTTGTTTTTTTTGTAAAAAAAGAAATTCAAAATATGTTAGGGTATTGACCGTATGCAACACACAAAAACATTTTTTATATTTTGATTAAAAAACACTATTTATCACAAATATTAAATGCAAACATCACAATTGAAGCTAGCAAAACATCACAAGAATAAGTTCATGACATGGGGGACTAAAGTCCTGATTGAACTCAAAACAACAGTTAATTGCAACAATTAAAAAAAAAACCCCTAGCATCACAGTTAAGGTTATGAAACCATCACAAGAATAAATTTGTCACATGGGGGGGGGGGGGGCAAAGTTCTGAAAGTAATATTTTAAACTCAAAATCCTACACCAGCGTTGGTGGCTCATGACCTATCCTCTTTTTCCAATATAGAAAAACTGCCATACTAGTTTCATGCAAAAGGAAATAACTTGAAGAGCATGATTTCATACCACCTACATCACATACTAAACCCAATAACAACATAACTAGTTATTTCATTTTCACCAAGCAGGAAAGAAAACATGAGCCTCTAAACCTGCTCAAAAGATTACTTCCAATGCAAAGGGACCTCCCTTTTGTTTCACTTTCTCCTCTGGACAAAACAAACTTTAGGAGAAAAAACGCATCCCTGCAGAATTCTAAAACAGAGAAACACCCGAGAAAAAGGCTAGGAAGGATAATGAGGACCTTAAGGCTCCCGAATCCTCAAGAACAAAAATGGAAAGAAAGGAACCAGCAACTCTTAACATAAACGCCTATTTACTCACAGCTATGGAAGAAAATGCAGGCAAGCGCACCACCATGTTGCCAAAATAGAGTTCACATGTTCAAAATAAAAGCAGAAACCAACAACTCTTAACATAAGCTCTTATTTACTCACATCCATGGCAGAAAAGGTAGGCCAGCGACACAACCATGTTGCCAAAATAGAACTCACATGTCCAAAACAAGAGCAAAAACCAGCAATTCTTAACATAAGCTCTTATTTACTCACAGCCATGGCAGAAAAGGTAGGCCAGCGGCGCAACCATATGGCCAAAACAGAACTCACATGTCTATAATAACAGTAGGAACAAGTTTTGAAAAAAAAAAGGAAACAACAGACATCAAACTATACATATGACAAGGGAAAAAAGAAGGCAGAGACTCATACCTACCGATATAGCTTGCAGATGAGGAAGTATAGAAGGATGGAAAAGCCTTTGCTTTGCTGCCTCTAAAGACCAAAGAAAGCCTTCCTCTTTTTTCCATTAGGAGTAATAAAAACCCTTAGATTTTATGAACTCCTGCTTGGCAATGTAGGATACACTGGGATGATCCTCTCTTGTTCTCCTCGTTTTTCTGTTTCCCTTCTCAGCCTTATTCTCTCTATGTTTTTCTTCACTCTTTCCTCCCGTCTCCCTCTTTCTTTCTTTTTTCCTCTCTTGCTTTCTCTTCGCATCTTGTTTATATAGTCATGCCAAACTTGGAGACCAGCCCCAACCCCCTCTCATCCTAGCTGCGTGTATTAGGGGTGGAATCCTAGACCTTAAATGGTGTGAGGCTCCCTCTGCGTCATCTTCCCCTAGCTAGCACTGGAGGTACAAAGCCATTCCCTCTTGCAGCTGCCATCCTAGCATGAAATTGGGGACTGTTTTGTGCAGTGCAAGGACGGGATAAATGCCAAAAACAGAAAATGGCAAGAAACAACTGCAGAGGGAAAAGGTTGCAGACGGGGGTACAATACCATGCTTATTAATTCAAAATGAGGCTGTTCTCATACAGCACTGTCTAGCTAAAGAAGAGAATTAACGCAACAAAGGAAAAGACGATGTCGTTTTTTGTTAGAAAATAAGCAGAAATGTGACCTGTCATTTGCTGGTCCTTTCCCTGTTTTTTCTATTTCTTCAAAACCCAGCCAAGTTTCTTTCAATTTATATCGGCAATTACCTTGCTTATTTCAATCTTTTTTTCCAATTAAGTCCTGCAAACTTAGGGGGCAAAATCCTTCCTGCTACAGAAAAGTTTTGTGGCAGAATTTTTGCGGCTAAATTTTTGCTTCCTCATTAGATATTCAAACGTGAATATCTTGAGCTTCTGGTATCGAAATTAAGCAATTGAAAAACTCAAATTCATCTACATAGGACTACAACTTTCATAAAAGATTCAAGGTGAGATAAAATCGTTTTACATAACAGAATCGGGCCGCAATCTTGTTGGTAAAAGTGGTCTCCTAATCTAATTCAAAAACTGACAAATACCGAGCATCCTGATATGACTGAGAGTATAACCTAGGAATAAAGACCAACACAATCATGATGGAAGCAGAGCCTTTAGTGCAAAATTCGGGTCAAAATCCTTCTTGCGGAAGAATGCTCTACTTTCACTTTGAGATATTCAAACGGGGATATCTTGAGCTTCTAATATCAAAATCAAACAATTCAAAAATCAAAATTTATCTACACGTATAGGACTATAACTTTCATGAAGGATTAAAAATGAGATAAATTCATTTTGAAGTACAGAAATTGGCTGCAACCTGGTTAGTCGAAAAGGATCTCCTGATCTAAATCAGGAAACTGATGATGTCAAGTATCCTACTTTAACTAAGAGTCTGCCATAAAAATAGCGAGCCCTAGGACCCAATAAAGGTGTAGGTCAATTTTTCAACATGTCGTGAGTGATAAAATATAGCCGGGATGGTCGGATATTGCATGGAACCAGATTAGAATCAAAGCTTAAGTTGAAACAAAAAATTGCGACAACGATAGAGTCAATTTTTTAGTGCAGTTTCTAAGGGATTTATCCAACCTTAGAGACCAGTTAATAAAGTAATGAATTTAGCATTTTAAAGACTCCTAATAAGCCTAGGAATCCTAACAATTTCGACAGTAAAGGTGAAGGATAAGGAGAGCAGATACCAGCTGAAACATGGTTCGAAAAACATTTCCTTCTCCTTTGTTTTTTTCAATCTCCCAGCAGCCTTGAACTAAACTCATGCCTTCAATTTAAAAGGGATTTACACCATCTCCATTAGTCCATATGGCTTCAAAAAAATGAGTAACAACAATCCCCATAAGCCATTTTGCATTTAGCTTATATCCATAAGGAAATGAATTTGCCATGATAACACAATCATCTAGACTATAAATCCCTTTTAAACAAAATCTTTTTTTTTGCTCTTTGTAGTTTAGTATTTTGGGCTAGCAAAGTTTTTAGTGCATAATCAAATAATAACCTTGATAACTAGAGGTACAATAGGTTACATGACACCAAAATGGAATAAGATCAGCATTATAAAATTAGTGGAGACAAATGCTTGTAGTTATGGGGTTGTGTTCTTGGAAATTATTTTTTATAATAGAAATATGGAAATTAAGGTATCAAAACTAGATGAAGTTTTACTTCCTATTTGGGGATATGATCTTTTGATTGCAAGAAAATTGGACAGACTTGACCTTGGTGAAGATGTAGATCGGTAGAAATTGATATTTGTAGTATTTGGTAAAATTCTTGAAAGTGAAGTTGTAAATATGTAATATATCACTTATATAGTTTCTTTCGTAGTTATTAAACTCAGCTTGGGGGTTGACCCAACCAAGGGGCTGGATCATGGGTTTCATAGGTCAACTCAACTCAAGTCAACCTGGAAATTTTTTTAAAAAATAAAGTTTTAATATTTTATATGAAAAAATTAAAAAAAAATCCATGTAAATATAGGCTATGCATATTGTAAATGATGAAGTTTAAAAGAATAATTTAAAATTTTTTTTATCCCATGTTAAAAAGATATTATGTTAAACTTTGAAGTTGAATTATTTAAACAAAAAAAAAAAATTTTTTATCCTACATTAAAAAATATAGTTTCTTCTTGGGAACAAAGATAGCTTTTTTCTTGGGAACATATAGCATATGTACTAATGTGTTTTAAATCCCACATTGAAAAAAAGATAACTTTTTTTCTTGGGAATATAGAGTATACATACTATTGGGTTTCAAATCCCACATTAAAAAGATACTATATTATCCTTTTAAGTTGAAGTATTTAAACCAAAAGGTTTTTTATCCCACATTAAAAAAACATAACTTTTTTCCTTGGGAACATAGAGTGTATATACTAATGGATTTCAAATCTCATATTTGAAAAAAAAAAAAAAAAACAATGGGTCTTGTCCGGGTTTATGGGTTGACCCACCGGGTCAACTAGGTTTGGCCGGTTCGTTGCACCGACCGGTCTTTTGACAAACTTGAAAGACTCTAGCCCCCAGGTCTACCGTGTTTCGGGTCGACCCATCGAGTCGGTTCAGGTTTAATAACTATGGTTTCTTTAGACATTAGATCAATTATAATAGTATATTTATAATATTTTTGAATATTTTTCATTGAATGAGTTCATGCATGCATCTGACTTGGTATGTAAAGTGTTTATCAATTACGTAAATAGTAAAATGTAATTTTAAGAAAGACAAGGATAAAGTGTTATCATGTATTTAATTATTATTTTTTGAAGTACCATTTTTATTTTTTATGAGCAATAAATTTCATTACAAAGTCCAAAAAAGAGGTGAGAAAGTGAAAATAACAAATCAGGAAATCTATTGGTTAGTAGTTATTCCGAACCAATAGAAAATGCATAATCATGACACCACATTAAGAAAGGATAAAGTTTCATGTCCATGCTTTAAATTCTTCTATACTGATAGTTATTATCAGGTAAGACAACAACCTAAACAACATCAATGAGAACAACTCAAAATGAGAAGAAAGGAATTGATTATGGAGTAAATGAACTTAAAAAATCATCAACCATATGCTTTGCATCATGAAACACATGAGAGAAAGACACAATCTAAATGTAAAGAAAATCTAAATGCAATGATGAAAAGTTTGTGAAATCTCTATAGCCTATTAGGTGGCTTATCTATCCAGTTAACCATAATAGCCAAGTCAAATTCAAAGATAAACTTAACTCCAATAAAATCATCTCACGAATAAGATAGTTCAATAGCTTTTATCATAGTTATAACCTCAGCTTCATTTTAATCTTTAGTACCAACAGGAGCAAAGAAAAAGCCCAACACCAAGCCTTTATGATTACGAACAGTAATTCATCACTACTAATTATTGTACCTTCGTATTTGAAAAGTCTATTTATATCCCAAAACAATAATTCAATAAAAGATCAAGGGAATGGAAAGAAGAAGGAAAAAAATAAAAGGAAAATTTGGGGAAAAAAAATTATTTTGGCCCTTTACTATGAGTATTTGCATTAGATTCGATGTGTTTTTGATACATTATAAGTCTACATATATCTCTACCTCTAGTACAAACAATAAAAATACAAAACGTAAAAAAATATATTTCAAACTAGAACTACAAAAATACAAAATAAAAAAAGCATATCTCTTTGTATGATTAGGAAGTCTATTAGGCCTCCTCATCAGTATTGGTCTTTATGATAAAAGGGCTAGCAGGCATGGTTTTGATCCATCAATAATGTCATACAAGCCTTGTCCAATAAATAAACACTTGATTTGAGCATTCAAGAACAAATAGATTTCATTCATTTGTTTAAAAGAAATATAATGGTTAGCATTTTGAAGTGACAACAACGAGAATACTACCAAAAATTCGCTAAATACCAACGGAATCACCGACGGAATTTTTACTGTCGGTATTTTTCGGTCGAAATCACCGACAGACTATTTTCGTCAGTAATTCGGTCAGTAATTGTCATCCGTCGGCAATTACCGACCGAATTACTGATAGAAAATTCAGAATTAATGAAAAAAAGGGCGCGGAGGTTTTGGCGGGTGATTTTTCCGACAGAATCACCGACGGAATGAAAACCAGGGAGCCGTATGCGTGATGGAACCTGTTCACCGTCAATAATACCGACGGAATCACCGACGGATTTGAAATGCCAGATTCGTACCGCTGACGTGACCGGTGCACCGTTAAAAATACCGACGGAATCACCGAGGGATTTGAATAGCAGGTCTGTGCGGTGACGTGTCGATTGCCCATTAGAATTACCAACGGTTTCGCCGACGTATTCACCAACGGAATAAAACCGTCGGTAAGTCCGTCAACAAAAGTGAATATATGGCCACTCTGTCGACACTCTCTTCCCCCATTTCTCCTTCTTCTTCCTAATCCTAACCCTCCCCATCTACAAAGAACCAACCCCCCCTCGCCCCAAAACAAAAATCTTCCTCATCTCAGCACAACAAGTTGTATTTCTTGAAGTTTTGTGGTCACGACATCCGTGTTCTGATTTATCGACAGATTTTATCATTTTTTGTAAGTAATTCTATCTTTTAAAATTTTAACATTTAAATGTCAATTTTATTGTTTTTTTAGTATATGTATTTTTTTTACTAGATGTACATGTTTTATTGTTATTTCTCAAACAAACTTGTAGTATATGAATGTATAATTTTATACTTGTTATGGTTTGTTTTAGATTTTGTAAGATTGTATTTGTTTGTAAATTGTTAAAACTTAATTTGTAGAATTATCGAATTACATGTTATGTTTTGAAATAATTAAGAGCTTGCTTAATGGGTCCTTTTTATAGAGGTTCGATAGAAGTCATGGATGATCGTTCATGGATGTATCTAGATTCACCCCAAGGATTGCGGAGGATGGATTATTGTAACGGGGTTTAGGGTTTTATTAATTTCACAACATCTATTCCCAGAAATTTTACTGGAGGCGGTATTAGGTGTCCATGCAGGAAGTGTCAAAATAAAAAGTATCTGCATCCAGATGTTGTAATGATGCATCTTGTACACAAAGGGTTTGTGGAGGATTACGAGTGTTGGTATGCATATGGAGAGGTATTTGTTAGTAATAGGAGAATGGGAGAAATGATAGTTGGGTCAACGTGCATGAAGGCGGCAAATGACAACACTAATCCTTACAGAAACATGGTTATGGATGCAATGACAATGAATCAAGATAATGTCAATCAATGTCCAATCGTAGAAGAAGAACCTAATGCAGAGGCAGCTAGGTTTTTTGATTTGTTGAAAGATTCTGACGAACTATTATGGGATGGCTGCACAAACCACAGTAAATTATCGGCCGTGGCACAGGTGTTCACCATCAAGTTAGATCACGGGTTGAGTGAGGCCGGGTATGACAAAATTATTGATTGGGCAAGAAGCATTTTACCTGAAGGGAACAGGCTCAAAGAGAACTTCTATGTTGCGAAGTCCATGATGAAACCCCTCGGTTTAGGATACCAGAAAATTGACATGTGCCCTAACTTCTGCATGTTATACTACCTTGAAAATGCTGAGATGACCGAGTGCATGACATGCGGGCATTCCCGTTACAAACCCAGAACTGGCATGGGGAAGACTCTAGTGGCATATAAAAAACTTAGATATTTCCCAATCACACCTAAACTGCAGAGGTTATTTATGTCACCAAGGACTGCTGAGCACATGACATGGCACCAAACACACGATGCCGTTGATGGTGTGATGGTGCATCCTTCTGACGGCGAAGCGTGGAAACGCTTTAACAGTGTGCATCCTGACTTTTCTGCTTAATCAAGGAATGTCCGACTGGGGTTGTGTACAGACGGGTTCAACCCATTTGGGTCATTTGCTGCTCCCTATTCTTGTTGGCCGATCATTCTCACAGTTTATAACTTGCCACCGGGAATGTGTATGAGGCCAGAGTTCATGTTTCTATCTACTGTCATACCCAGTCCAAGCAGCCCGGGGCGGAATATAGATGTTTGTCTTTGACCGTTGATAGATGAGCTGGTGCAGTTGTGGTCCTCCGGATCTCTGACTTATGATATATCGAGGAAACAAAATTTCCTTATGAGGGCGGCTTTAATGTGGACTATCAGTGATTTTCCAGCTTATGGAATGCTTTCTGGTTGGAGCACGCATGGAAAACTCGCATGTCCATACTGCATGGAAAACAACAAGGCATTCACGCTAGCAAACGGAGGTAAAGCTTCTTTTTTTTATTGTCACCGTCGCTTCTTGCCACTTAATCACAGGTTCAAAAGGAACATAAAATATTTCTTTGTTGGCAGAGTTGAAAAAGATGTTGCATCCCTGCGTCTTTCTGGTGAAGAATTGCATCATGTTGTATCAGAGTACGGTGACATTGTGTTTGGCCTTCAATCAGGTAAGCAAAAGTTTCCTGGTTTTGGTTTGACCCATAATTGGGTAAAGCGAAGTATCTTTTGGGAGCTTCCGTATTGGAAGACCAATCTTCTCCACCATAACCTTGACGTCATGCACATCGAAAAGAACGTGTTTGAGAACATTTTCAACACCGTCATGGATGTGAAGGGGAAGACAAAGGACAACATGAAGGCTAGATTGGATATAGCTTTATACTATAACCGTAAAAATATGGAGTTGGTTTATGAGGAGTCACGGGTTGCAAAACCAAGGGCAAGCTTCGTGTTAGAGAAAAACGCACAACTGCTAGTCTACAAATGGCTTAAGAGTCTGCGTTTTTCGGATGGACATGCATCGAACATATCAAGGCTTGTTAACATAGAGGACTGCAGATTGTATGGAATGAAGAGTCATGACTGCCACGTGTTTATGCAAACACTCATCCCATTAGCTTTTCATGATTTGTTGCCAAAGGGAATATGGGATGCACTGACGGAGATCAGTCATTTCTTTAGAGATATATGCTCCAACAAGATGAATGTTGAGCACATTGAGAGGCTTCAAACGAATATCATCGAGACACTATGCAAACTTGAGATGATATTCCCTCCTTCATTTTTTTGACTCAATGGAGCATCTCCTTATACATCTACCGTTCGAGGCAAAAGCTGGAGGATCGGTCCAGTATAGATGGATGTACTCATTCGATCGGTGAGATATTACAGTTGCAATGGAATTCATATCTTAAAGTATTTTTTATGTTTTTCTTAATTGAAAATACTTGAATTGTACTTCAATGCAGGTACTTGTTTAATCTAAAAAAAAAGGTTAAGAACAAGGCGCATGTTGAGGCTTCGATATCTGAGGCCTATATTGTTGAAGAGATATCAACATTTATCTCGTACTATTTCGAACCTCATCTGAGAACAAGAATCAATCGCGTTCCACGACATGACGATGGCGGTGAAGTGCCTTCCAGTGGCAACTTGTCAATATTCTTCAATACTGGATGACCCACACCTAAAAATGTCGTAAGAAGAAGATATTTGTCGGAAATAGAATTCAAACAAGCACACAACTATGTTCTATTTAACTATGATGAGCTGAGACCATTTATTCAGTAAGTCTATATATGTGTAATACTAATTAAACTTTGTCAGTAATATACTGTTAATTATATATTGTAATATCATACACTCATTATCACTTGCAGGCAACATCGACAATATTTGCTCTCCAATAACTCGCAGCTGACCGAATCCCAGATCTTTCAATTACAAGATGAACAATTTGCCACATGGTTCAGAACACATGTAAGCACTATCACAAACTCATTCTAACGTATGCATGTCATTACGAGATTCTCGTTCATTTACCGTTTATTGATGTACATTTAATTACATATATTTACAAGGTTTATCAAATGGGAAGGAGTGCGCCTAAGTCATTGTCTTCACTAAGCCTCGGCCCTGAAAGAAAAGTTAAGTGCTACAACGGGTATTTTTTCAATGGATATGTTTTCCATACTGAAGAATACGGGCAAGGAAGAAAGACATACAACTGCGGTGTTTGTGTTAAGGGATCCACAAGTAGCCAGTTAGAAGTTGACTACTATGGTAGATTAGAAGAGGTCGTCGAACTACAATATCATAGCGAGCAGAATAAAGTGTTTTTATTCAAATGCTATTGGTATGACACGACGGACAGAGGAATCAGAGTTGATCCGCACCATGGTCTGGTCCAAATCAACTCAAAAGCTAGACTCCGTAACATAAACGATGTCTTTGTTTTCGCAAAGCAATGTCAACAAGTTTATTACACATACACCCCTTCATTTAGAAAGGATCGATCAAGAGTTGATTGGTTGTCCGTTTTAAAAACGAAACCACGGGGTCGTGTCGAGGTTGTTTAGGATGAGAACGAAGACACAAATGTGCGAGATGAAGTCTTTCAAGTTCATGAGTTGGTTGAACCATATCGAGTTGCTCCTTCGATTGAATTGGAAGAAAATTCAAATTTTCGAGTTCTCGATGATAGTCTTGTTGATATTGGCGGAGAGGAGTTGAATGTTGTTCTCAGCTCTAGCGGACAAGCAAATGTCGATGAAGAAGATGATATCCATTTTGAAGATTGTGATGAAGATGATGACAATTCAATTGATGAGGAAGAAGAAGAAAATTCCGACTAATTATATGAAAATGAAGCCCTATGTAAAAACATTTGTCTCATGTAATTTAGATTATGGATGATGTATTTTGTAAAACAAAATATTTACTGTTTAAGCAATGTGGTTATTGTTTTATGTGATAGACAGTTTATCAGTTAAGTTTTTGCAGGAAGGTAAACAGGCAATACAAAGACAACCTTTCCTGCATAATACAAACTTACCGACGGATAACCATCCGTCGGTATCTCACAGAGAGTTTGAAATTAATTACGCGAAATGCCACCCACACCGACGACATTACCGACGGATTCACTGACACATACACCGACGGATTACAGTCTGTCGGTATATCACAGAAAGTTCGAAAATAATTACAACAAAATGCCACATTCACCGACGGGTATACTGACGGATTATAATCCGTCGGTATATCACAGAGAGTTCAAAATTAATTACGTGAAATGCCACCAACACCGACGACATTACCGACGGCTTAACCGACACATACACCGACGAATTATAGTCCGTCAGTATCTCACAGAGAGTTCGAAAATAATTACAACCAAATGCCACCTTCACCGACAGGTATACCGAAGGATTATAGTCCGTCGGTATCTTACAGAGAGTTCAAAAATAATTACAACCAAATGCCACCTTCACCGACGGGTATACCGACGGATTATATTCCGTCGGTATCTTACAGAGAGTTCGAAAATAATTACAACCAAATGCCACATTCACCGACGAGCATACCAACGGATTCACCGACGCTAATACCGACGGAATATTTTCGTTGGTATTTTGTCAGTCACACATATTACCGCCAGAAATACCGACCCAAAGACGCCTCTGAATGACGGAATCGAAAAAATATGGAGGGATTTTAAAATTTCGGTGCGAAATTCAATACATTACCGACGGATTTTTGACCTGTTACCGACGGAATGGTTGACCTGTTACCGACAGATATTAATTCCGTCGGTGATTCTGTCAGTAAAACTGCCATATAAGTTCCAGCTCCCGCCGCTTCGCCTCATTTTTTCTTCTTCTCCCCGCGCCGCTTCTCTTCTCTTCTCCTCTATTTTGCACCTCAGATTTTTTATTTTTTTGCTTTCAATCTCTAGCAAGATTTAGTGTTCTGAATCTTCCTCATATTAAAAGGCATGTGTTTTTTTCCAATTTATTTTATTTACTTTTAATTTATTTTTAGTTGTTTTTATTTTTTGTTATTTTGGTTTTTGGTGTTTTTTTTTTTGTAATGTAGATAAAGTTTTGAATTTGTCACATTATCAAGGTATGCATATTTCGTTCCTTTTCTTGATGTAGGTTTTTTTTTTGAATTTTTTGAATATTTTTATTGTTTTGTTGTCATAATAACATATTAGTTAATTTGTTGAATACTTGTTGTTAAAGTTGAATTTAACTTAGAATTAGTAATTGAATATGTTAGAATAATTATTAATTTTACTCTATTATTGCATGATTTGTGTTTAATTATTTTCATTGATTTTAATTGTTAGTCTATATTTTTTTTTAATTTATTGAATATAATTTATTGTTGTATTGCCATATATAATTATTGATTAATTTGTTGAATTATAATTGTTAATGTTGAATTTACCTTAGAATTAATAATTGGATATGTTGGAATAATTAGTATTTTTTTTTATATTATTGCATGATTTGTGTTTAACTGTTTCTATTGATTTTAATTGTTAGGCTATAATTCTTTTTTATTTTATTGAATATATTTTATTGTTGTATTGCCATAATTATTTAATAATTTGTTGAATTAATATTGTTAATGTTGAATTTATCTTAGATTTAATAATTGAATATGTTGGAAGAATTATTAATTTTACTCTAACTTGATGATTTGTGTTTAATTGTTTCTATTTATTTTGAATTTATAGTTTTGTTGTATTGACATAATTATTGAATAATTTGTGAATTGTAATTGTTAACGTTGAATTTATCTTATGACTAATAGTTGAATATGTTGGAATAATTAGTATAGATTGGGTCAATTGGTTGTGGCTGTTGTTAATATTTGCAGCTTTATGGATTTGGGTAGTATCCAGTATAGGGGAGGTGCTGCCAATTTTTTTTAACTTTTGAATTTTATTATACAATTATTTATATAAAATTGTTTAGATGCGGAGAATGAAATCCAGAGCTAGCCGCTCACGTCCAGTCGAATCAAGTTCGTCTAGCAGCGATGCTGATGTTTCCTTAGGTGCCTCTCAAGAAGAGGCACCTACACCACCTGCGCCGTCAACCGATGATGCCTCTTCCAGCGATGTTTCACATCGCAGAAGCGGCGTGCCTTCGCAGCGGAATCAATTTACCTGCAAGTATGAGGCATAGTGGAAGGACGATCTTTTAATGTAAGTTTGTTAATAGTTTTAGTTTTTTTTATATATATAAAAAAAAACAAATTTAAAACATAATTTATGAAGTAATCACTATTTCATTAATTTCATTTCTTTTCAGGTTCACAAACATTGAGGCCACCCGAGTAATATCATCGGCGTTTAAAGCGTCGATGGAGATTCCATTGTTTCAATGGAGTCAGATATCCAGGCATCCTGAATGGATGCCTCAAATCAATGCATGGTTTCGTAGATTTGAGGTTCGTGTTAATATATAATTTTCAGCTTATTTCTAATAAATTCTAGTTATAATTGTAAATAAATTATTAACATTTTTTAAAATTATTTTTTTATACACAACATCGATTCAGCTAGGATAATGAACATGACACTGTTGTTAGGAGGGTGTGAGAAAATCACGCGGCAATTAGGTAACATCGAAAACAATACGACTTTTTTTTACATAATTATTTATGTTTTGAAATGTAATTTTTTCGTTCGTGAATTAGGTTGCGTGATTTTTGGTATGAAACCCAGAAAAAGGCAAAAAAAAACAGCGAGGGATAAGGGGTTCCAAGGCTGGAACGATGTTGCGGTTTGGAGGGATTTCAAACCGATATACATCCCGGAAGATATATGGCCGCACTATCTTCAGCACGTGACGTTTGAGCGGTTCACTCGACGCTCACAGTCCGGTGGTGGCAACCGGAATCGGCCAATTCATGGCTCGGTGACAACGCACACCGGCGGCTCTGTTCCGTTTGCTGCACATGCGAAACGGATGGTAAGATTAATTTAAATGAAATATATCGTTCAATTAATTTGTTGTTAATAAGTTTTTTTCATTATAGGCTACGTCTCTTGGACGTGAGCCGAGCCCTATGGAGCTGTTTGTGGAGACACACGTGCGGAGTCATGACCGCCAAAAAGGGACGCAACAGTTCGTTGACAATCGTGCTCAACAGTTTGTGGTATGTTTGTTCAACCATTTTATTTTGTAAGTTATTATTATGTTTATTGAATTGAATATGATAATTTTTTTTTTCAGGAGACCTATAATAATCGGTTGAGGGAGAGATACGGGGACGATCCTTCGACCCATCCGGAATTCGATCCAGATTTGTGGATGGAGGCTGGATCGTCAGGTGGACCCGATAAAAATCGGGTTTACGGGCTCTCCAACACTACCGCCGCCAACTTGCGGTCGACCGATACTGCTTCAACCGTTGGGAGCTCCCAATCTGTATCGAGCTCCCAATCTAAGGAGTCCGTGGCCTTGCAGCAAAGGTGCGACCACCTATCAGAGGCATACACACAACTCAAAGAAGAGCAAAGATTAGCGAACGAACAACACAGAGCAGAGTCTGAACAACAAAGAGCGGCCTATGAAGAGCTTCGTCAAATGGTCATGAACATAACACAAGGTGGAACATGTGCGCCTAATCCTTTTTGGCCGCCTAACCCTCAGCCTCCTCCTCCTCCTCCACCTTTATATTAATTTTTAATAAACATTATTTACATTTAAAATTTCGTTTAATGTTTTTTTGAAACACATTCATTTTGTAATGAATGTTATTTAACTTTGAGTTTTTTTTGCTTAATATAAATTTTATTTGCATAATTGGTTTGTATTACCATTAATTTATATTATTTTTTCTAAAAATTAAAAAAAAAATTAGACAGGGATTTACCGACGGAAAATTCCGTCGGTGTGTGATAGAAAGTTTGTCGGTAAATTATTTACCGATTTACCGACTATATTACCGACGGAATACGCCCGTCGGAATACCTTTTGTCGGTGATTCCACATTCCGTCGCTATATCGGTCGGAAATATAAAAAAAACATTTACCGACGGTTTTACCGATGGACCGTGCACGCCAAAAAAAAAAGTTTCACGATGGTATATTCCAAGCGGGAAAATTTTTTTTTTGGCGCGCACGGTCCATCGGTAAAACCGTCGGTAAATGTTTTTTTTGTATTTTCGACCGATATAGCGACGGAATGTGGAATCACCGACAAAAGGTATTCCGACGGGCGTATTCCGTCGGTAATATAGTCGGTAAATCGGTAAATAATTTACCGACAAACTTTCTATCACACACCGACGGAATATTCCCATCGGTAAAACTGTGAAATCTTGTAGTGAATGTTGTTGTAGTTTGCTGGCTGGTTGGTAAGGAGAGGTATGGTTTTGTTCTTGATTGTTAAAAGGTGCAAGAGAGATCATATGAGGAAGTCATGAATGTTGTTAAGAAAAGGTTATGATACTATATAAGATCAAGGAAATTGAAAAAAGAATAATAGAAAAAGAAGAAGGATAATTCAATAGAAAATACTCTCTCTTTTTGCTATGAGTTTTTAAATTAGAATTGATGTGTTTTTGATATATTACAAGTGTATATGCACATGCTTGCTAATCCTAGTAAAACAAAACAAAAAATACAAAATATGAAAAAAAAATAATCTCATACTAAACATGAAAAAGTATGTCTTCTTTAATGTTAAGGAAGTCTCCTGGGCCTCTTCATTAGTGTTGGGCCCTAATATTTAAATATTATAGAGATATGCCTATACACAATTTAGAATGGTTAGTACACTTTTGTAGATATCTTTATGCAACAACCTAGAACTTTATAATGTATTAATTTGACACTAAAAGCTTATATAATATTTAGTAATTGTGGATGAATAAATATGTCATTTAAAAAAAAACACAAAAAAATACATAAAACTCCATAACTAAGAAAATTATTGTTAGAAATCAAATGTTAGGAGTAATTTCACTTATAATTTCACTAACTTAATAACTATCAATTAATTTAGAAAACTTTAATTTATTGAAATGTAAATTCAACTACCAATTTGAAAACATAATGTCTAGAATTCTACCACTATTGGGTTTAAATTTTATAAATGAACAAACTTATTATTTGGCCTCCATGTCATAAAAAACTACCTTATTACTATTTCCTATCCATGATCCATATACTTTAAATTTTTATTTATTATTTCAAACTAAACATTACAAAAAAAAAAAGTTTTATATATCTTTGGTCGTTACACATTTTCAATATTTTTTATTGGAACCTCCTACTCATTTTCACATTAATGAAGTCCTTTTACACTTTATTTCTTTGATAAAAATCCTTTCATTGCAGTTGCAGTGTCATGAATTTGTACACCTACATGACACCTTTCCATTAGAATACGAATGCTTGAGAAACCACAATCCAATAACTCTTTAATTTTTTATTTAAGGTGAGAATTAAATTATTAAAATAAAGTAAATTAACTGAGAAAAAAATCTAAAAAAACCTAATTAATTAAAGTAGATTATTTTTTCACTTGTTTATTTTTTATTTTCATATTTATTTAAACCTTTTGCAAATGGAAGAGTTACTTCAATAGAAATGTATCATATGAGCTCATACATGATGTTATGAAAAAGGGACTCTTATAAAACAAAACATAAAGGTAGAGGAATTCAATCTAGTCTAGGTAAGCATATACACGTGCATTGAATCCTCAATGATAGTGACAGAAGAAAACTCAGATTCCAGCAATTCTTACCTGGCGCATAAGTCCAGGTCTCTAGGTGAACAACAAAATAATACATATGAATAGTAAATTTGAATTGTAAAATTATAAATAAAATATTTTAACTAATTATATATTAACCATTTCAATGAAATAGTAATTAACAATATAACATAATTAAAATAAAAATAAAATAAATAATAGAAAAGTTCAAACTTCGTTATTTTATTCACATTGATTCCTCTATTTCTTGGACAAATCGACACACTTACTTTGTCATTTATATGAAACAAGTCACTTCAAATTTCAATAGATCATTTAATATTAATTACTTCAAGGGTTAAACATGCAAATTTACAATTTTTATTCTATATATTTGCCAGCTAAAACATAGTAATATATCAATTGATATGTTAATAGTTTATGTAAGAAATTGTGAAGAATGAATATGTATTTTAATTTTATGGAAATGAAATAAACAAATAACTTGCATTGTTAAGAAAATTATAATAATTATAGTCAAAATCAAGCCCTTGATTATCAAATTGCACAAGTTTTGCAAGATATAAATTTAAAACAATGAAAACATTTCTTTAAAAAAAAAATGATTTTATCGAATTTGAATGAGTTTGACTGATTTTACTAACTTTCAAGTTTTAATCCGATTTGATACATTAGATATATGCTAACTTATAAAATTATAAGATTTTAAGAGTCAACTCATTTTTTTTTATTTACAATATTGCTTGATTACCTTGAACTATCCAACTGTATATAGCACTCACGTACGTTCATTGAAGAATAGCAAAGCATATAGTACCTTTTTTGTTTCCATATATATATATATATATATATATATATGTAACATAGGATAGCTACAGTAGCATCAACTGAACTGGAGCTACAGTATTTTCAGCTGGAATTAATCTGCACTTCAACATATATAATTATTGACTCAGCTGTTCGTGTCTTTGAGCTTCCACACGGTCCTTCCTCTCAGGATCTCCCTTCCATTATCGAGACGAAGCAAGTGATCATACTCTATCACCTTATTCGCGCTGAAGGAATCACTATTGCCTCCACCAACCATTTTGGAGAGAGACTGCAACACACTGTCCATGTCACACTCCTTCTTGTATTCCAGAGTCATTGCGTTGAGGTAGTAACGCTCCATAAATGAACGGGGAACGCTCTGGGAAATGACAAGCCATTTTTCTCATTTAGATGTGCATGAGTAATTTAGATGATGGTATTTTAGATTGGTACTCTGCGTGATTGATTTTAACATGATTCCATAATTCGAGTTTCATAGAATTAATGATGATGCGTTCTAAGATTTGTTTACATAATTTTGTATAATATTTTTGATGATTCGAGTTTCTGTAGCACATTTTGAGCAATCGATTACACAAAAAATGTAGCCCACCTCAAGAATCCAGTCAATATACTTTACATTGCTCACATGCTGATTGATATCCATGTCGTTCCATCCAGGCTGTGTTTCAGGAAAATTGTTTAATGATCAAGAACAGCAAATTAATTCTGAGTGGAAACTCGTAATTAATTAAAGAGACTTACTGATAAACCTGTGCATATTTGATCTGCTGTGCTAACATCAAGTTTCAGTATCTTTCTGCTATCCTTATTGATGATGGGACACTCACAATCCATTAAATAAGGCTCGATTTCATCCCTCACTTCCTTGGCAATCTTGGACAATCTCCTCGTTTTCTTATTCATCATCACGTATACGCTGCATTCATGTACAATAAACCTCTTAATAATGTAATCTCAGACAAGACACCAGACTTGTTGGAGAAAAAACGAAATGACTTGTTGCTGGTAATTAATTTACAGGACAATGATATAAAAAGAACCTGGTTGCGTTAGCCAGAGTTTCACCAGTCTTGCTGTCACGAAATATCCAGTCACGACCCAGACCATTCTTTCCCGACGCATACATCCAAGTGTCTACTTCAACAACATCAGTCCTTCGATTGTTATTGACAGAAGAGCATCACAATATATCATTACTTTGAAACCTCAAGCTTTGTACGATTGTTAATGTTAAAGCATCATGCATTTAAATCCAAACAGAATCCCAAAACTCTTGAAGATAAGAAGAAAACAGGTGTGTGTGTGTGTGTTGCCTTACCAGGTAGGATAGCGATCCACTACTGTATGCAAAGTTGAAACTACCCATATAAGGTTATTTCTACTCATCTCTCGTGTTGAACCAAAACCATCCGCGATTAGCCCTGTAATTCTACTTTGGTTAAGTGCAGTATCCTGCACAAATATATATATGCGGGGAGACCATTAATATGAGTAGTCAAATTAAAGTTTATAAATTAATTATCAAGGATGACATGTATATATATGCGGGTGCTTTTTCTTGATAAGCCAGCAAATAAATAAATAAATAAATATATATATATATATGTGTGTGTTAAAAAATAATATAAATCATATCCTGAAACCTTATCTAACAACTTAAGTTATTTTTAGCTTAAGCTATTAGGTTAAGATGGTTCTTCGACATGGTATCAAAGCCTTAATGATCAAGTAGTCACGAGTTTGAATCTTATAATCTCTATTTATTTGATAAAAATTATGCACAAGGTAAAATGAACATATGCAAGTTTCAAGCTTAAAAGACTTTTACTTGAGGGGGTGCGTTAGAGAATAATATAAATCATATGCTGAGACCTCATCTAACAGCTTAAGTTATTTTTAGCTATTGGGTTGAGATGATTTATTGACAAAAAACATGCAAATACAAACCTTCTATATATATATATATATATAACAGACAGAGGCCAAATTTAAGAAACAAAAAAAACACAGGGAGGCGAATACAGACCTTCTCCCGTTGCCAAAAAACATGCAAATCAAGACAATTTACCCAAAGAGCAATCAGACGAACAATAAAACGCTTCTGAAGGCACTGGCAAACTACTTGGCTTTGTAAAAATCAACCTAAGATAAAACCTCACACATGCTAGGGAAATGGAAGGAATGCTAGTGCTAGGTGTTTGGAAATGAAATAGAAACAAAACCTGTAAGTGATTCAGCAAGGCACCAAAGGACATTTTTCTGTCACCGCCTATTTCAAAAGATCTAACCGAAATATTTTGCCTGTAAACAAGGCCATCTTGAAGCAACCTTCCACCGGTTATCAAATCAAGCTTCTTTGATTCCCAATCCTCAGTGAGTTTCTGATATTTCCCATTGACTGTAGGAGTACTGTCCGCAACAAAAGAATGCGTGTTTGAAGCACGCAATTGTTTGACCAGCTTTCTCTCTGTTGCGGAAGTTATATCCATCTCATGCTTCATGCTTTTTCCGGGTGATTGTAGACTGCTAGGTGTTTTCCTGAGAAGGGTTTGGACGCGTACCTTCCCTTGAAAGCCACTAGCAATTGTGCTAAAATCGGCCCTTTTTCCGCCAACACTCGAGCTATAATTAGGCGTCCCCGACATACTCATTGTTTTGCTGGAGGAAGGCAATATCAGTGAAAACATCATCCTGAAAGGAGATAGAAGAAGAAGTAGATGTTCTTTTGACTGAAATTCCGAAATACTCCACATATATTATATAAGTGGCTTTCGATACGAATATTTACAGACGTAAATTAATAGGTCGGTGGATCACTATCAGGCAAACATCAGAGCAGTTATTACGTGGTGGTTGTGTATGTTCCACAACAGGTGCATTTATAGCTAGCTAGCTAGCTAGGATGGGATAGAACTGGTTTGGTACTGTAGTTTGGCTGACTCATTAGACCTTCTTGTGGAATTTGTACGAAAGAAAGAGTAACAAAGTTGTAGTAATATTAAGAAATTTGTGAAAAACTTGAAAATTTACGACAAATATATACGAGACTTTTCACCAGCTGGTTTTGAACTTGCGGTATAAATGCATCAGCAACCAAGAACAGTAGTACGTTCGTGCTTGATACTTGTGTTTTGGTCGCGAATTTTTCCTCTTCTAACGTTATTTCTTCCTCTGAACTATTTGATCAAGCTTCGGAAGCATTTAGTGCATGGTTTGTGTGCGTGTGCTTATATATAAATTGTCCCAGATGAAGAATTTGCAATTTGTGACTGCCATGTATTCCGTATTTAGCTGTCAGAGGTTTTATTTCATTTTCTTAACAGTCTTTGAAGCTCCTTCTTAACTAAATTTATAGTCGTGACTTTCATAGGTTTAGTAAATAACAATTAGAGTGGAAGCCATGCATCCACCACGTATAAACTATACCCGTGCTTTGAATTTCTGTAGTGCAGTAATGGAAGGTGGAAGTGAAAAGGTTTATGTCAGTTCTCTGGACTAGAGATGATAACGTTTTAGCATGCAGCCAAGTGGGTAAGTTTTACATCTTTCCCTCATCTTCCCCACATCAGCTTTTTATCCCTTTTGTTTTGCTTTTCAGCTCTTCTTCTATGGTTTAGTCATATTTGCCAGTCAATTGCAGTGACCATCACGCTCAGATTGGATCTACCTTTCCAGCAGCCAATGGCTATCGTTGAAGCATCCGCTTTGGTACGTAGGATCTGACATGGCTTTGCTGTCTGCAATCAAAACAACGCGTAAATAGTGAATACACATTTATCCACTAATAACCCAAACATGGTAGGTACTGAAAGCACATGGGATAGAGGCACAGGCGGAGGCATGACAAAGACTAGGGTGGGCTTTAACCTAGGTCAAGATTTTATTAATATTTTTTAATTAGTTATATGTAAAAAAAAATTATTATTCTCAATCAACTTATCAAAAAATTCTAAAAATTTGCGTGGAGCCTTCTAATATGATGCTTTAGCTTAGGTTAAAATTTTAGAATTTTTGGAGAAATTTAGAAATTTGATGAAAAATCACAATTTGATCAGTTTTACGTTATTAGACGTAATTTTCAATCCGACCGTTAGATCAAGTTAAAATTTTACGAGGGATCTTAAAATATATATTGAATAAAATCTAGTTAAGAGTTTAGGATGAACGGAGCTTGGTAGTGCTAACAAAAAAAAAGAACTGTCAAATAAAAGCAAAATGACTCATTAAGAGTAAAATGGTTATTTGTCATTAAAAAATAAAACAAATAAGCTCCTCCTTCCTTTTACATGTTGCCGATTAAGCAGAAGCAGAATATAAGAAGAAAGAAAAGAAAAGGCGAGAGAGAAATAGAAAAAAGTAAGAGAAAAACATAAAAAAAATTCCAAAAAAAAAAAAGAAGTGAGATAATAATCTTGTAAACTTACAAAGTCCAACTTATAAAACACTAATCTAGGAAAGAATCAAGTGAAGAAAGAAGAAATTGAAATAGAAAAAAAAATTAATTACTTTATTTTCCAGTTGACATAAGATTGTTATTTTATCCTAGTTGAGGGATTGTTATAATATTGATTCAGATTCGATTATAGATGAATTATATTCTACAAAACATCGAAGGATGTAACTTTAATAGTGAGTTTATTTTTACTTTCGCTTTAATTTTATGTACTTTTAAATTTATTTTTTAATATTTTGAATAGTGTATTTGAATTAAAATTTTATTATTAATTTTAAAAATTCATATACATTAGTTAATAATCAATCTTAAAAGATATTTATATATTTATTTAATAGCCCAGGACAAAAAAAATTCCTGGCTCCGCCCTTGTAGAGGTACCTTCTCTTGAAGTTTGTCGCTCCTTCAAAAAAAAAAAAACGGAGGAAAAAGTGTAAGCAATTAAGAAACGAACAATTCTCTGTTAAATCAACCTAGGCAACCACCTTTTTTGGGTGAAAAGAAACATATAGAAGAACTGCTCTCTATCAATGTAGGTCAGGGCACAGGGTTGGGGTCTTGTAAGAAAGAAACTTTGGAGCCGGTCAATCAACATGAGACAGCACTAACAGGCCAGAGGAAGAGAGGGAATGAACCATAGGTGGTGGTCCAGTGGTAAAAGCTTGAGACCAAGAGGTTTGCTTTTTCTGTGGTCTAAGGTTCAAACCCTAGGTTGCTCATATGATAGTCACTGGAGTCTTACATGGTCGTTAACTTCAGGGCTCGTGGAATTAGTCGAAATGCGCACAAGCTGGCCCGGACACCCACGTTAATGAAAAAAAAAAAAAAGAGAGGGAATGGCGGAAATGCCAAGGCTGAGGCTGCGACCTTCGAAAGGAAAAACAATGTAAAGAAAACAATACTGCCAAAATAGCATGAAGATATACTTACAAACATCTTCAGGCCGATAGATGCTATCTTAAGTTGCTGGCCAACACGAAACTTTAACTCAAGGACATCCTTAACCGACTTGGAGACCTAGAAAATTCTCTTCACATGTTTCTTGTCACTATTTCTTGAGATTAAGTGGCCATCAAAAGGAAATGAATAATTTATTGATCAGTTAAATCCAATTCCTTTTTAGAATCAAGTAAATATCAAAGAAAATATTTATTGATCAATAAATTTCCTTTCAGTAAATTTTCCCATGGACAAATTTAAACTTGGTAAAGTGTGTGTGGGGGGGGGGGTCAAAATGTTTAATTTTGATTTTGGGAGGCCATTTCGTAAAAGTATCTTTAGATTCTTGCCAAGTATAGGGAGATTTTAAACACTTTTCAAACTTTGAAGGACCAGAGCCACCCGCCCCCAAGTGCCATTTTTCTACATGGACTGATTGATTGCTTTTACGAAATAATGTTAACCTGCCACTAACATGAAAACACATATGGGATTTGGGTTATATACCGACAAAAAAATTTTTCGAGAAAGAATAAATGATGTATCTTAATACACAACCCACTAAACACAAAAAGAATAAATAAAGTAAAAAAAGAAATAAAAAATCAATTGTGGTTAGCTTGAGTTGGTATGACAAACCTATAACCATAGTAATTAGGGTTGAGCCAACCAGAAATATTCTGCCAAACCTGGGATTATTTTTCAAAATAGAACAAATGATGTATCTCAAATGATAGATCTATAACCATGGTAATCAGGGTTAAGCCAACCAAAGATATATTACTAAAGGCGTGGCCTAAATCATGAAATTAGAATAACCAAATAAAAAAATAAAAAGAATTATAAAGATCTTTTAAAAAAATCATGTTAACTTTTTAAATCCATGACCCATTTCATTAGACCTAGAGACACCTATTTAGAAAAATTATAAATTCAATTCTCAATCAATCAAATATTGAAAGATGAAATGATTATAGTGTTTTTAAAGGAGCAAGAAAAATGGGAGACCTGGATCATTGATTCTAATGGACTTAATAAGTTTGATTAATTTAATATTATGATTATAAAAAAAATCCAACAAAGAAAATGACAATGACGGATAAAAAAATGGATACTTTTCAATAATATAAAAAGATACTTTCTAAATATTTTTAAAATATCTAAGCAATCTTATTCAATAACAAAGCAAAAACTCAGATCAGAAGAGGATAACATCATCAAGAGGAAAGTAAAAAAACATTGAAGCTAAATTACTAGCAAATAAAATATAGGATGAACTGGGGAAAAAAAGATAAAAAAATGAAATTTGAGTTAGCTTGTTAAATTTATGACATGGTCATGAAACAAGGTTAACCTCGTACAAAATAAATTTAATAAAACAATGGAGGTTATCTCTCAAGTAAACTAAATAACGAAAGGTGTAACTAAAAAAAAATCATTAAAACAACATAAAAAAAAAACCCGAGTTAACTCGGATAACTCTACTAACCCTCGACTCAGGACATGAGATTGGGATAAGTCCATAGAAAGAAAAGCATAAAAAATCAAGAAACTCAAAACCCAATAACCTAATGTCAAAGGATAAAATTGAAAAAAAAAAATAAACTTAAAAAATAACCTAAAAAAATTAAAGTTAAATCAAGCTAATCTTCAAAACTCATTACCTAGTTCATGAAACCAGGATTACCCTATAGAAGGCAAACACGAAAATGTTAAGAAGCAAAATTCTCAATCATCCAAACAATGAGGGGTGAAATTGAAAAAAAAAATCAATCAAGAAAAAAAAATTAAAAAATATATATAAATTAAAATAAAAAGGACCAAATTTGTTATAAAAATAAAATAAAATAAAATAATGAGGGATGAAATTGAAAAAAAAATCAAGAAAAAAATGCAATAAAAAACTGACCAAATTGGATATAAAAATTAAATGAAATCAAATGTTCAAAGACAAAATTGAAAAACAAAATCTACTTCAAAAATCATTAAAAGCAAAGAAAATAACAATCAAAAGAATAATGATCAAAATCGATACAAACTGACATAACACATTTAATTTTTGGAATAGTAGGCGCAAAACACAAGGTGAGAAGAGAGAAAATAGGGAGAAGAAGAAAAATAGTCTGGCGAAGCCACCTCTTTGATTGTGTTGTTCTCAACACCACAACAGAAGTCAATGTTTAGCTTCCGAGAGAAGCCTCACGCATTGCTCGAATGGCATTGGCATATCCCTTGCGGTGGCATGTGCGTTGGTCGCACCAACCATTTTAGGTTTGTAAATAATATTTTATACATTATTAAAATGCTAAATCTCCCTTTAGTCAACTTAATTGTAACTAAAAGACCAGCGTGAAAATACAAAAAAGCCCCTAGATGCATGTTAAAAAAATCTTGTTTTAAGGGTAATTTAGTCATTTTATTATGCTTTAAAAAGCAAAAATCTAAAGATCTCCCAAATTGTAATTTAAAAACTCTCTTTAAAGGGTAATTTAGTCATGTATTTTTATTTGAATTTATTTGAAAAAATTTCAAGTAGTGCATTATTTAAAAAATAATAAGAATAAAAAAAAAATCGGGCTAGGCATTGCTAAAGATTTTTTAATGATATTGAGTGTGTTTAGTTTTTAAAGAGATAGGTATGATTCATTTGTGATGTTTTTTCAAAAAAAAATTTATATAGATTAATTTTTTTTAAATATTGATTTTTTTATAAGATTTTTTATATGTGTAGTCTTGTATTTTGTTTTTGTTTTTATTCAATAAATCTTATGTATGTGTCGGTTTCTATTATAAATTTTATGTGTTTTTCTATTATAAATTTATTTTGATAGATAAAATTCATTAAAAACAACAAGGTTAATTACTCGTGTTGCGATGTTTAATATTTTGATCTTCATTTGTTGCTTATTTTCTTACAACATCTCTGTATTAGGTTAGTGTTTTATTTCGCGATCATATATATTTTTTTATCATGTAGTTAAATAAAAAATAGTTTTGAAAAAAAAAATTATAGTCCTATTGGAGTTCATAACTCGGTTCACAGATTTGGCGTGCTAGCCTAGATTACCCGGTTCATAGGCTTAATGAGGTTACCTACTGACCAGATATGCTTTTATGGTTTTTGGTTAGTTAATTGTTTATAATAGTTTTTTCTTGATTTTATACTCTAATATTGAATTGATTGAGAAAAAAAACTACATGGTTTATTTGTTTTTTGCTTTTTTTAGGGTTATTACTATCTCAAATAATTTTTTATTTTTAGGTTATCGTTCAATTTTGTGACCATATATTTTTATCATATAATTAAAAAAAAAATTTATAAAAAAACAAATTATTAAAGTCATTGGAGTCAATGACACGGTTTGCTTGGGGACTAAGATAGATCTAATTTGTCATTATCTCAATAATTTTTGTGAAAAAAGTTATCATCTTGAAGTTTTGTTAAAAGTTAATTTATATTTTTACCAGTTATCAAAATTATATTTTAATCCATAAAATCAATCAATTTAATTTGGTCCAACTCCACCGTGATTTAGCTTAAAACTTGAATTAGGTTATAAAATTTCAAGATTAATTCATTAAGTAAAGTTTAATAATATAATTAAAAAATTCAGCATGCTCTTAATATGTTTTATATTTTTTAAAAAAATTATCCGGCCCGCGGTGAATTTAATTAACCATATGTATTGATTGATGTAGTTAGGCCAGTATATATCAATATTTATATAGCATCAGCCTGCAGGATGGTCGCTAATGGCTTTAATTAACCATAGAGTTAGTAAAGATAATACTAGAAGGACGTAGTCTATAGACTATATTAATTAAACCATTAAAGAGCTTCTAATTGGGCTCCGTTGCTACAAGCAACGGAACGGAATGTTTCAGGAAAATGGGAGATGGCTTCAATCTGCTGGTCTTCAGCACCTTCAAAATAACAACTCTTCCTCCTCCTCTTCCTCTTCTTTAATTCCTCCTCTTGTATTATTCCTTTCCCCTGATCTTTTAATTTCTTCTTCTTCTTTTTATACTTTTCCTATTTTGCTTTGAGTCTACTTTCTTTGTTTGCTTCGAGTCTACTTTCTTTGTTTGCTTCCTCATGAAACAACGGGGCTAGTACAAATTTTGAATCTTGGAGTGTTTTGTGAAATGTTATTGGTTTCTGAAGGATTTGCTTTAGATCGGGAGTTGACTATAATGGGTGTTTGATGGAATGGAAAATACAGATCTGGTTCTTTTGATTCCCTTGATAATGCAAGTGAAGTAAAGAGAACATGAGTAAAACTGAACAGAACTTCTTTTTTCTTTTTCTTTTTTTCAAAATCTCCTTATTTTTTAACAAATTGGTGATTTTCCTTTATTGGGTGCTGCTGTGTCTCAACAATGGTGGAACTGGATGGAGGACTATAATCTCTATGGTGGTGGAGGAGGAGGGCAGGCATTGAGAATGTATGGGAATGCGCAAAGCAGTTTTAGTAGGGGAAATGAGTTTTATTCGGAGCCAACAATACCTCCTGTTAGTTCAAGAGCTTCGAGCCAGAGGAAGAATGGGGAGGACTCACCAAATGAGTTCAGTCCTGGGCTCTTAGATCTGCATTCTATTGACACCGAGTTGCTTCCCGAGGTGGGTAACCTGTCATTTTCTAGTGATTAAGTAATGCGGTTTTGGATGTTTGAGTGAGTGTACGTTAATGGGGCATCCAACAATTGCATCTATCCGTCTTCCGATCAATTAAACTTCGACTTTTTCCATTTTTTTTTTATATGTTCTTTTTTACCAATATGGAATGAATTTGAGCTTGAATATTTGCACTACTATCGAACTCTTCCGTTTCAAGAATCGATGCTCTAGCTACTTTCAAATTTATAAGTGCTTCTAAAAATTATTCTGATTTTTGGGATGGGTGGTTCTGCTATTACATCCTCTAATCGATTCGGATCCACTCCTACTGCCCTATTGTCCCCCCAGTAGGTCCAATACTAGAACTTTGAACAATCTCAACTGATATCCCTTCTTTTTTCTTGAAATGACTGAATTGAGGCTTGCCCTTTTTAAAATAAAGAGATCTACTCGAGGAAACATTAACATCCTTCCTCTTACCCAATAGTGTTTGACCCTGGCGGCCCTTTATTATAGATGCTTCTAAAGCCTGAGTTGTCTCTATAAGTTATACGTAGCAGACTCAAATTGTAAAACAATCAATCATTGTCTCAGCTCTTAACGTAATCCATTATGTTGTTCAGTAGCGATGAACTGTGAAGCAAACAGGGAGAAATCATGGAACCTCCTCTCATACTCTAGTATTGACATGTCCTCTTGTTTCAACGCTAGAAACTCCTGTTTTCACTAATAAGAAGAGAAAAATTGCATCTCAAATTGTCTCTTGAATTAACTCCAAGTCCATGTCCCAGTATCTCTCTTGGATTGTATCACCTCCCACTATGACTAGGCTATATCCATCAACAACTGTGTAGCACAATTCACCCGCCAATCCTCGGGCACTTTCATTTGAGTCATAGTGTTCTCTACTCTTCACATCCATCTACCTACAATCTCTACATCCTATTCGCCCAAAAAGGGCTCATATCCCAACTTTCTTATACTCTTTACAGTCTGTACTAGAGCAATTACACTATCAGAATCAATAGCAATAGAGACAGCTAGAGTTGTCATTGGTATAGAAACTGCTGTGCTACTAGGGCTATTAGAGCTATTATATTAGGCATAGACTCCATCACGACTCTAACTATCTGGGCAATTAAGACGGGGTCCATAACAGGAGTAGGGGCTACTGCTAGTGCTGCTCCTTATTCTTGCGGTTCAACTCTCTCAGGTGGTCAATCCCCAGCTTGAATAGAACGAACCACAACCTTGAGTCTAGATGCCCCCTCAACATTTGGCTGATGAGATGCTAGTGGTACATGTGAAGCAATGTTCTCTAAAGGGTCCTCCCGCTGCCTATCAGCAAATCCAGTTTCCTGATTGCTCCCCCTCACTAAAGAGGGATTAGTAGCCACACCTTTCCTTGTTTGTACCATCCTGAAATAATTCAACAATCATAAGGTTTTCATTTCAATATCCTGAACCCTAACCTTGCTCTGATACCAAAATGTAACATCCCCCATACCGAAACCAATGCATCAACCTTAAAAAAAGAAACATGGTAATTTTTTTTTTCTTTATTGAACTCATGCAGTTTTATTTAAATTTCTACCAAAATTTCGACAAAGTTTTCCCTAAGCCGAAAGGTCCCAAGTTATCGACAAATCATTTGTACACATCCTGCATTCATTGTTCATACTCAATCCAATCATTCCAAGTCTCAAACTATAGACTTTTTCAGATAAAATTCACACAATTATCAAGTTATAAAAATGAGAAGAATCCTAGAATTTAAGAGGTAACCATTAATTAATAATCATAATTGCATTCATACATTAGCATAATAAAGATTTTAAATTTTAATTTACTACTTGCAGTTTTAACAAAAATAACACTATATAACATTAGACATACAATTTAGGAGTATTATTATATACAACCCAAAGGAAAAAAATCTTTTCATCTTTCTATTAACTTAAGTGACTATATAAAGGGAACACCCAAGTATCAACTAAGGGTTACGTTGCTGAAATGAAATTGCATAGTAATTTGCATAAATATTGCCATAACTCAATTTTTGACTATTTTATTTTATTTTATTATTATTATTACTATTATTTTATTTACTGAAAAATGATAATAAAAAAATGATGATGAAAAAAAAATAAAAAATAAATTAAATTTTGGGTTAAGGGTAACATGATTAGAAGTTTTGGGATTTAATTAAACTTTGGAATTAATTTAATTAATCAAAATAATGGTTTAATTGGAGAATTGAAAAGTTTTTAGACTTAATTGAGCCTGGAATTAATTTAATTAATGAAATCAGGGACTTAATTGAAGAAATAACAAAGTTTGGGGCTAATTGGGGGCAAAATTACAGCAGATTAAAGTTCAATGACTAGCTTGTAAAAGGCACGAAAATATGGCGGTCTAATTACAATTTACCCAAGGACTTGATTACACGATTTTAGAACTTCAGTGACCAGATTGAAAATGGCTCTTCCCATCACACAAACGGTGTCGTTTCTAGAATTTGTTAATCGCCTTCTTCATCTTCCTCCTCGTAAGTCGTTGCTAGAGTAAAGGATGGAAGTTGTTTCAAATGCTTGGCATTCTCTAGCTATACAGCCAAAGAAGATGAGAGAGCGCAAGAGAGGAAGAAAAACTAGGGAAAAGGAACCAAGAGAGATGAAAAAAAAGGAGTAGGAAAAAAGGCAAAAGAAACCCAGGAAAGGAAAGGAACCGTAGAACCAGAGAACAAAAGCAAAAAAACTAGGAGCAGAGTGAACAAAAGGAAGAAAACAAATAGCTAAACCCAGCTTTGGTTTAGTCCCAGAATTCAAGCATAACATACAAATAAAAAAAAAAAAGAGAAAAAGACGAAGAAAAACAGGGGATGGACACCATATTTAAAGAGTGACTAGAAAAAAAAAAAGGAACAGAAGGAAGAGCTGGAAAAGGGAATAAACTGGAGAAAACAGGAGTTGAAACAAAAAAAATTCACAGGAAAGAACCAGCATTTCATCATTGTCTTCGTCGCTTCATCTCAATAACCGGGGTGATGAGCAAAGTTGAAAGCGAAGGAAGAAATTCAAAACATAAAGACAGGGGAAACAAAAGGAAAACACAAGCAGGAGAAACAGAGACCAACATCAACATCCCCATTGTCTTCATCGCCTCCAGTAACATCTGCAGATCAGGTAAGTTTGTTTTCATTCCCTTCTTTTCCATTTTTCATTACAAAGTCACTATGCAGCTTGAATTTAATTAGCTCTTGTACATGCGTGGTGCATGCCTTTGCCCAACCGAGTCACTGGCTTGGGCTAGTGACTGAGCTAGGTTGGTTGGGTCCAGCTCAGCCCATGTAGGCTCAGTTGGGCTTAGCCCAAAAAAGTAATAATAAATAGAAAAAAGAAAAAAAATAGAAGAATAGAAAAATTAAAAATATGTTTATGCATGAATAAAAATAATATAATTTATTGGTTTATTCACTGATGTCAGAGTCAGGAATAAAAATATTAGTTTAAATTTATATTATTTTTATTCATTGTATTTTATTTTATTTTTCTAGAAAAAATAAAAAAATATGTGAATGCGTAATAAAATAAATTTATTTTATTTTTTTATTCACTAGCGTTAGAGTCAAAAAAACAATATTGATCTAAATTTATTTTATAGCTACGTAATATTTACCAATGTTAAAGTTGAAATTATCTGTAGTTGAATATTTACTAACGCTAAAGTCAGGAATATTATAAGCAAATTATCATAGTATAAACTAATAAATGTTTAGCAATTTAAGACAAAACCAGCAATGCAGTTTGCCTCAGGCAGTACATTTAATGGGTGATAATATCTTTTCTTTTACGTAACCCGTTCTGAACCATATAATCTCTGTTGACCAGGTAGGGTTCCTAGTGATTATAATACTAGGTGGCGACTCCTTAAATAAGACCTTTTCCCCTAAAAGAACAAGATGCCAGATATTTGTTCTTTTTTCATAATCGAGAAAAATTTTAAGGCCGTTGTTATGTTCGGGTGTGACAGAATGATGACTCCACTTGGGACCTTAAGATTAAGCTTTGTCTTTTGTCTTATTATTGCTATTTTATTTGTTGTGTTTATTTGTTTACTTTTTCTACATTTACTGCTTTAGCATGCATCCTTGTTTATGTTGTCATACATCACTTTGAGAGCACACACTTTACAACCTAGGATAAGTGGGGGAGTAACGGTACCCCAATGGCTTTAGCCTGGTTAAGACTCATGAAACTATCTAACTCTCGCTTGATTGTTTACTTGGAAGTGGTTGATATGCCAAACTAATATTACTTAGGGCCTCTATCTTCACACTACTTGTAAGCCTCATATCGACCTTTCAATGATGATCACTAAGCATGTAAGAGACCCTTTAAAACTAGATAATGACAAATCCCTTGATGCACTCAACAATTAGGATCTTCCTACTAGGTTGTCACCTTGTGAAGGGCAAGTTTGCATTTCATACGTATTTTTTTAATCAATATTTTTGCATAAATTGCATGATTTACATTTAGCAGGTTGAAATATAGGTTCCCCATTGAAACCGATCTATAACACTAGTTCGAGAAAAGACAAATGAAAAATGAAGAAAGAACCTAGTTGGAAGCCTAACATAAAAAAGAGGTGGACAATCTAAAGAAGAAGTTGCAAGGCTTACTAGTCAACTCGAGTAGGCATTGAGAGATAAATCCAAAAAAGCAACACTTATAGCTCAAGCTTAAGATATGCATGTAACTCATTTTGATCCATAAAATCTAGGGGCAAATAGGGTGTCATCTTAATTTCAACAAGCTATGCATTTCCAGCCAGTATACCCCGCGAGAATTTCATCCACCATTGATTCTACAAAGAAAGAATCTCAAAAGGACAAGATGGTGAAAGAAGAGGGTTTGGAAAAAAGCATTGCCCTATAAGAGAGGATAAGGGCATTTGAGGGAAACCATTTGTGTGACCTGATGAAAGATGTCAATATGTGTTTGGTATCTAATGTAGTCATTCCTAAGAAGTTTAGGGTGCCAGTATTCATTAAATATACAGGAAACTAATGCCTTGTAACTCATCTCAAGGCATACTACAACAAAATAGCTGAGGTTGTTGATGATGAGAAATTGTTGATTCATTTACTTCAAAACAACTTAAGTGTCTCTGCCCTCACTTGGTATATACGGTTGGATAATACTAAGGTTAAAAAATAGAAAGATTTAGTTGATGCCTTTATGAGGCAATAAAAGTTCAATATAGACGTGGGCCCCGATCGGTTAAGCGTGCAAGCTATGAAGAAGAACAACAAGGAGTCCATAAGAGAATACGCTCGAAGATGAAGTGAGGTAGCTGCACAAGATGAAGTGTTTTTAACTGTATGAATAATGGCATGTAGTGAACTCGTTGCTTATGATTCATGAAATGCATCTTTGCAAAGACCAAATCATCATACTAGATGAGGTCAAAGTTTATTGATCTTAACTACTTGCACTTGAAATTGCATAAGGCCATCTTTGATATTCCTTTCATGTTCTGAAATAAGTGCATCCCTTGAGATCTTTTCTTGAGTTTGAATAATTTTTCTTTTATGAAAAAAAAATCCTAATTAGGATCACACCTTACACTAGGGGGCAAGAGTCAAACTATTGATAGTGATCCTTAGTTTTTGAAACCCTAAAACACTCTTTGATCCTTATGAATCATTTTTTTCATAGCCAAAAACCACAGCTTATGTCACGTGCCTGTAGAAGTCCTTTATAATCAAGCAAGCAAGCAACCTAGAACAATAGACAATGCTCTCAAAATGCAAAGAATACTTTTTAAAAAAATTCATGACATCAAGAACAAACTACTCATTATTATTCATGTTGATAAAAATTAATGTTAGAAAAGAGACAAGTTTTTCTTAAACAAAACCTCAAGTTTTTTCTCGAGCTCTTCACTTTGAGAACCTATAAAAACAAAAGGTCATCTCATGATGTATTTTCACCAAAGAACTCATTGCCGAACAGAAGAGCAAATAATCTCTTTTCCAAGAAAGAAAATAACCAAGGAGTTGTAAGATTTCAAAAGCAAATTGTTTTAAACTCACATCGAAATAATTTTTGTTTTTAAAATGTAAGATCAAGATTTCAAGATTCATTCTAGACCCATATTCCTTCACCAAACTGAAAAGGAGAAAAATGAGAGAATGACCTCTTAAAACTATTATTTGTCTAAGTCGCTAACAAAGCACACTTGGGGGGCAATGACCAGTACAAGGGGGCAACATTGTGTTTAAGGAAAATCTATCTCTTCTAGAAAAAGAGAGGAACATTTCCTTCAACAAGATAAGAGGGCATTTTGGTTTACAAAAGACGACTTGATCCTTTTAGCAAGTGACACCAAATGTTTTTAGTAGTGAAACGAGTAATGAGTGATCCTCTCAAATTATTTGATGAGACATAAAATCTTTAGCTAGCAAGTGGGTCACGATAGGCACCACAAAGGCTGAGTTGTGTAAACAAATATGGAAATAAACTTACATGTGCCAACTCGAGTGGGCTTGAAGTCAAACGACAAAGATGACCCAAATTAGATGTAGCAAGTCCTCATCAATCAAACAACAAGAAGATTAAGAAGAAATGGGATCCTATATTTCAAATCAGGTAAAGATACATGCATATCATCTAAACTTTGAGACTTTGGATAATGAGTTTTGCAAATTTCAAATGAGAAATTTCTATCGGGATCTATCAAATGGAAGGCTACCTTGAAATGACCAAGATTAAAATTGTTGGGCAGGCCGCCTATAAGAATTAGGCCACTTTAAAAATCTCTATATTTTTCCATCACCTTTCATTTTCCATTTCCATAGTAGTGATTTCCTAAGTCTACCTCCCTTTTCGAGAGCATCTTCAACCCCTGATCTCATGTCGAGCGCGCTTTTGAGCCCTCGATTCCTTCTCGAGCGTGCCTTTGAGCCCTCGCTTCTTGTCGAGCGCACCTTTGAGCCCTCGCATCTTGTCAAGCGTGCTTTTGAGCCCTCGCTTCCTTTCGAGAGCACCTTCGAGCCCTCACTTTCATTTCAAGCGCGCCTTTGAGCCCTTGTGTCCTTTCGAGAGCGCCTTTGAGCCCTTGCTTCCTTTTTTAGCGTGCCTTTGAACCCTCGCGTCCTTTCGAGTGAGCCTTTGAGCCCTCGCTTCCTTTTGAGCGAGCCTTTGAGACCTCGCTTCCTTTTGAGCGAGCCTTTGAGCCCTCGCTTATTGTCGAGCATGCCTTTGAGCGCTGGCTTCCTTTCGAGAGCGCCTTTGATCCCTCATGTCATTAAGAGATCACTTTTCAGCCCTTGCCTCTTATCGAGCGCGCCTTTGAGCCCTCGCTTCCTCTCGAGCGTGCCTTTTAGCCATTGCGTCCCTAACGAGGGCGCCTTTGAGCCCTCATCTTCCTTTTCGAGCGCGCCTATGAACCCCCGTGTCCTTTCGAGTAAGCCTTTGAGCCCTTGCATCCTTTCGAGGGAGCCTTTGAGCCCTCGTCTCTTTTCGAGCGTGCCTTTGAGCACTTGCCTTGTGCCGAGTGCGGCTTTTAGCCCTCACCACTTTTCGAGTGCGCTTTTGAGCCCTCGCCTTTTTTTTAGCTTGCTTTTGAGCCCTCCCTTTTTGTTGAGCGCGCTTTTGAGCCCTCGTTTCCTTTCGAGCGTGCCTTTGAGCCCTTGCTTCCTTTTCAAGCGCGCCTTTGAGCCATCGCTTTCTTTTCAAGCACGCCTTTGAGCCCTCGCTTCCTTTCGAGCGAACCTTTGAGCCCTCGCTTCCTTTTGAGTGAGCCTTTGAGCCTACGCTTCGATTTGAGGAGCCTTTGAGCCCTCGCTTCCTTTCGAGCACAACTATGAGCCCTCGTCTTCCTTTTCGAGCGCTCCTTTGAACCCCCGTGTCCTTTCGAGTGAGCCTTTGAGCCCTCGCATCCTTTCGAGGTAGCCTTTGAGCCCTCGTCTCTTTTCGAGCGCGCCTTTGAGCCCTTGCCTCGTGTCGAGCACGCCTTTGAGCCCTTACCTCTTTTTGAGTGCGCTTTTGAGCCCTCGCATTTTGTCGAGCATGCCTTTTGAGCCCTCGCTTCTTGTCGAGCGCCTTTGAGCCCTCGCTTCCTTTTGTCCAGTGCGCCTTGGAGCTGCACTTCCTTTCGAGCGCGCCTTTGAGCCGTGTGTCGAGATCCAGCCCTCGCCTTTTGTCGAGCATGCCTTTGAGCCCTCGCTTCTTGTCGAGCGCGCCTTGGAGCTATCGCTTCCTTTTGAGCACGCCTTTGAGCCCTCGCTTCCTTTCGAGCTTTGCCTTTGAGCCCTCACTTCGTGTCTAGTACACTTTTGAGCCGTCGTTTCCTTTGGAGCGCGCCTTTTGAGCGCTTGCCTCGTGCCGAGCGTGCCTTTGAGCCTTCATCTATTTTCGAGTGCGCTTTTGTTCCCTCGCTTTTTCTCGAGCATGCCTTTGAGCCCTCGCTTCTTGTCGAGCATGCCTTTGAGCCCTCGCTTCCTTTCAAGCCCTCCTTCTAGTGCAGCACGCTTTCTGAGCCCTTTGAGCGATTCCTTTCGAGAGCAGCTTTGAGCCATCGATTTCTTTTCAAGCGCGCCTTTGAGCCTCGCTCCTTTCAAGCTAGCCTTTGATCCCTCGCTTCCTTTGAGAGCGAGCCTTTGAGCCCTCACCCCTTTTTGAGTGCGCTTTTGAGCCCTCGCCCTTTTGTCAAGCATGCCTTTTGAGCCCTCGCTTCCTTTCGAGCGCGCCTTTGAGCCCTCGCTTCATGTTTGAGCGAGAGCACCTTTGAGCCCTCACTTCTAATGCAGCACGCTTCCTTGAGCCCTCGTTTCTTTTCGACCGTGCTTTTGAGCGAGCCTGGCTTCCTTTCAAGAGCACCTTTAAGCCCTCGTGTCATTAAGAGATCAATTTTCAGCCCTCGCCTCTTGTCCAGCGGGCCTGTAAGCCCTTTGAGCGCTTTGTGTCAAGCGTGCCTTTGAGCGGTGGCTTCCTTTGGAGTGCGCCTTTGAGCCCTCGCTTCCTTTCGAGCGCCTTTGAGCCCTTTGAGCCCTCCCTCACTTTCGTGTCGAGCACGCCTTTGAGCCCTCACTTCTTGTGCAGCGTGCTTTTGAGCCCTCGCTTCCTTTCGAGGGCGCCTTTGAGCCGTCACTTTCTTTTCAAGCTCGCCTTTGAGGCCTCGCATCCTTTTTTGAGCGAGCGTGTGAGCCCTCGCTTCCTTTGGAGTGAGCCTTTGAGCCCTCACCCCTTTTTGAGTGCGCTTTTGAGCCCTCGCCTGTTGTCAAGCATGCCTTTGAGCCCTCGCTTCTTGTCGAGCGCGCCTTTGAGACCTCGCTTCTTTTTTACTGTGCTTTTGAGCGGTGGCTTCCTTTCGAGTGCGCTTTTAAGCCCTCGCTTCTTTTCGAGTGCGCTTTTATGCCGTCGCCTTTTCTCGATCATGCCTTTGAGCCCTCGCTTCCTTTTGAGCGAGCCTTTGTGCCCTGGCTTCTTTTCGAGCGCGCCTTTGAGACCTCGCTTCCTTTCGAGCGCGCCTTTGAGCCCTCGCTTCATGTCGAGAGCACCTTTGAGCCCTCACTTCTAGTGCAGCACGCTTCTGAGCCCTCGATTCCTTTCGAGAGAGCCTTTGAGCCGTCGATTTCTTTTCAAGCGCACCTTTGAGGCCTCGCGTCCTTTCGAGCTAGCCTTTGATCCCTCGCTTCCTTTGGAGGGAGCCTTTGAGCCCTCACCCCTTTTTGAGTGCGCTTTTGAGCCCTCGACTTTTGTCAAGCATGCCTTTGAGCCCTCGCTTCTTGTTGAGCGCGCCTTTGAGACCTCGCTTCTTTTCGACCGAGCTTTTGAGCGGTGGCTTCCTTTCGAGTGCGCTTTTAAGCCCTCGCTTCTTTTCGAGTGCGCTTTTATGCCGTCGCCTTTTCTCGATCATGCCTTTGAGCCCTCGCTTTCTTTCGAGCGAGCCTTTGTGCCCTGGCTTCTTTTCGAGCGCGCCTTTGAGACCTCGCTTCCTTTCGAGCGCGCCTTTGAGCCCTCGCTTCATGTCGAGAGCACCTTTGAGCCCTCACTTCTAGTGCAGCACGCTTCTGAGCCCTCGATTCCTTTCGAGAGCGCCTTTGAGCCGTCGATTTCTTTTCAAGCACACCTTTGAGGCCTCGCGTCCTTTCGAGCGAGCTTTGATCCCTCGCTTCCTTTTGGAGCGAGCCTTTGAGCCCTCACCCCTTTTTGAGTGCGCTTTTGAGCCCTCGCCTGTTGTCAAGCATGCCTTTGAGCCCTCGCTTCTTGTTGAGCGCGCCTTTGAGACCTCGCTTCTTTTCGACCGTGCTTTTGAGCGGTGGCTTCCTTTCGAGTGCGCTTTTAAGCCCTCGCTTCTTTTCGAGTGCGCTTTTATGCCGTCGCCTTTTCTCGATCATGCCTTTGAGCCCTGGCTTCCTTTCGAGCGAGCCTTTGTGCCCTGGCTTCTTTCGAGCGCGCCTTTGAGACCTCGCTTCCTTTCGAGCACGCCTTTGAGCCCTCGCTTCATGTCGAGAGCACCTTTGAGCCCTCACTTCTAGTGCAGCACGCTTCTGAGCCCTCGATTCCTTTCGAGAGCGCCTTTGAGCCGTCGATTTCTTTTCAAGCGCACCTTTGAGGCCTCGCGTCCTTTCGAGCTAGCCTTTGATCCCTCGCTTCCTTTGAGCGAGCCTTTGAGCCCTCACCCCTTTTTGAGTGCGCTTTTGAGCCCTCGCCTGTTGTCAAGCATGCCTTTGAGCCCTCGCTTCTTGTTGAGCGCGCCTTTGAGACCTCGCTTCTTTTCGACCGTGCTTTTGAGCGGTGGCTTCCTTTCGAGTGCGCTTTTAAGCCCTCGCTTCTTTTCGAGTGCGCTTTTATGCCGTCGCCTTTTCTCGATCATGCCTTTGAGCCCTCGCTTCCTTTCGAGCGAGCCTTTGTGCCCTGGCTTCTTTTCGAGCGCGCCTTTGAGACCTCGCTTCCTTTCGAGCACGCCTTTGAGCCCTCGCTTCTGAGCCCTCGTTTTGAGATTCCTTTTCGAGCAATTTTGAAGCGAAGCAGTGCATGCGTCGCCTTTTCTTGATCATGCCTTTGAGCCCTCGCTTCCTTTCGAGCAAGCCTTTGTGCCCTAGCTTCTTTTCGAGCGCGCCTTTGAGCCCTCGCTTCATGTCGAGAGCACCTTTGAGCCCTCACTTCTAGTGCAGCACGCTTCTGAGCCCTTGATTCCTTTCGAGAGCGCCTTTGAGCCGTCGATTTCTTTTCAAGTGCGCCTTTGAGGCCTCGCGTCCTTTCGAGCTAGCCTTGGATCGCTCGCTTCCTTTGGAGTGAGCCTTTGAGCCCTTACCCCTTTTTTAGTGTGCTTTTGAGCCCTCGCCTGTTGTCAAGCATGCCTTTGAGCCCTCGCTTCTTGTTGAGCGCGCCTTTGAGCCCTCGCTTCTTTTCGACCGTGCTTTTGAGCGGTCGCTTGCTTTCGAGAGCGCCTTTGAGCCCTCGTGTCATTAAGAGATCGCTTTTCAGCCCTCGCCTCTTGTCAAGCGAGCCTGTAAGCCCTCGCTTTGTGTCGAGCATGCCTTTGAGCGGTGGCTTCCTTTGGAGTGCGCCTTGGAGCCCTCGCTTCCTTTCGAGCGCCCCTTTAAGCCCTCGATTCCTTTCGAGCGCCCCTTTTAAGCCCTCGCTTCTTGGGCAGCGCGCTTTTAAGCCGTCACTTTCTTTTCAAGCGCGCCTTTGAGGCCTCGCATCCTTTCGAGAGAGCGTGTGAGCCCTCGCTTCCTTTTGAGTGAGCCTTTGAGCCCTCACCTCTTTTTGAGTGCCCTTTTGAGCCCTCGCCTGTTCTCGAGCATGCCTTTGAGCCCTCGCTTCCTTTGGAGGGTGCCTTTGAGCCCTCGCTTCCTTTCGAGCGCGCCTTTGAGCGCTAACTTCCTTTCGAGAGCGCCTTTGAGCCGTAGTGTCATTAAGAGATCGATTTTCAGCCCTCGCCTCTTGTCGAGCTGGCCTTTGAGCCCTCATGTCATTAAGAGATCGCTTTTCAGCCCTCGTCTCTTGTCGAGCGGGGCTTTGAGCCCTCGCTTCATGTCGAGCGTGCCTTTGAGTGCTGGCTTTCTTTCGAGCGTGCCTTTGAGCCCTTGTTTCCTTTCGAGCGCCCCTTTGAGCCCTCAGTTCGTGGCGAGCACCCCTTTGAGCCCTCGCTTCTTGTGCAGCGCGCTTGTGAGCCCTCCCTTCCTTTCGTGCGCACCTTTGAGCGCTAGCTTCCTTTCGAGAGCGCTTTTGAGCCCTCGTGTCATTAAGAGATCGATTTTCAGCCCCCGTCTCTTGTCGAGCGGGCCTTTGAGCCCTCGCCTTTTGTCGAGCATGCCTTTCAGCCCTCGTTTCTTGTCGAGCGCGTGTTGGAGCTGTCGCTTCCTTTCAAGCGCGCCTTTGAGCCCTCGCTTCCTTTCGAGCCCGCCTTTGAGCCCTCGCTTTGTGTCTAGCGCGCTTTTGAGCCCTCGCTTCGTTTTGGAGATCACCTTTGAGCCCTCGTTTCCTCGTGTTGAGCGCGCCTTTGAGCCCTCATGTTCTTTAGAGAGCGCATTTCTGCCCTAGCCTCGTGTTGAGCGCGCCTTTGAGCCTCGCTCCCTTTCGAGTGCAGCTTTGAGCGCTGGCTTCCTTTCGAGTGAGCCTTTGAGCCCTCGCATCCTTTCAAGGAAGCCTTTTAGCCCTCATCTCTTTTCGAGCGCGCTTTTGAGCCCTCGCCTCTTGGTGAGTGCGCCTTTGAGCCCTTGCTTTTTGTCGAGCGCGTCTTTGAGCACTGTTTCCTTTTGAGAGCGCCTTTGAGCCCTCGTTTCCTTGTTGAGCGTGCCTTTGAACCCCCGCGTGCTTTTGAGGGAGCCTTTGAGCCCTCGCGTCCTTTTAAGGGAGCCTTTGAGCCTCGCCTCTTTTCAACTGCATTTTTTAGCCCTCGCCTCTTGGTGAGCGCGCCTTTTAGCCCTCTTTTCCTTTCGAGCGAGCCTTTGAGCCCGTGTTTCCTATTGAGCGCGCCTTTGAGCGCTTGTTTCCTTTCGAGAGTGCCTTTGAGCCCTCACGTCCTTTCGAGAGTGCCTTTCAGCCCTCACTTTCTCTCGAGCGCGCCTGTCGTGGGGGTGTGTTGACGCGACGTCGTCTAGCGATGGCGGAGGCGCTTTGTTGTGCCTTCTGTGTGAGGTTTTGTGTGTTGGGAAAGGTTTTTGGATTTAATCATAAAATTATGATTAATTTTAGGAGTCGCAACCTAGTATTATGATTACTATGAACCTATGGTCTGTGGGAGTCTGTGTAAGAGACTGGTTGTGCAAGGGAAAGACACATCATCGCTATTGCGCCCTACCTAAGGTAAGCTGCATTGTTGTTTGATTGTTTTTTCTAAGTCGAGTTGGTCTTTTCTAAGGTTCAAGACAGATCTTTCTTCATGAGAGAGTCTCTACCCTATTTGGTGTTCAGGTTGTCTTTTAATTTTTATGGGTGTTAGGATATCACTTGAATTTTCATAATTTATTTGTCAAAGCAGACATAATTTGATTTTCTTTTTATTAAAACTTTGATTTTCCAAAAATCCTTGTGAAAACATGAGATCATTCATAGTTTTTTTTTAGGGGAAACACACTAAAGAACTCTTGGCCAAACTTTAATTTTATTGAATGATAAAGGTAAATACATCAAGCATAATACTTCTTTACAACATCTGAGTTTACAGGTCTGTGTAGATCCTTTCCATCCATATTAGTCAGAATTAAGGCTCCCCCGAAAAAAAGCCTTTTTCACCACATATGGTCCTTTATAGTTTGACGTTCACTTACTTTGATCTTCTCCTAATGCTAGTGAGATCTACTTTAACACCAAATCCCCCTCCTTAAACACCCTTGGTTTGACCTTCTTGTTGTAAGCCTTTGCTATCCTGCTCTAGTATAACTGGTGATGGAAAATAACTGCTAGTCTTCTTTCATCGATCAAATTTAGCTGCTCAAATCTTAACCTTGCCCATTTTGATTCATCCAATTCTGCATCCTTCAGGATCCGCAGTGATGGGATTTATATTTCTAAAGGCATAACCGCCTCCATTCCAAATACTAAAGAATACAGGGTTGCATTTGTAGAAGTTCTAACTGTGGTGCGGTTACACATGAAGTGCATATAGGAGCATCTCATGCCAATCTTTGTAAGTGACCACCATTTTTTGGATGATCTTCTTGAGATTCTTATTAGCTGCTTTAACTGCCCCATTCATCTTCGGTCTATAAGGGGAAGAATTGAGGTGTTTAATCTTCCACTTGGTGCATAGTTCATCAATCAACTTCCTATTGAAATTATGAGCGTTATCAGTTACCAATTTTGCTGGCAAACCATAACGACAGACCAAATCCTTTTCAATGAATCTCTTGACTACTTTTTGTGTTACATGGGCATAAGAATTGGCTTTTACCCATTTAGTGAAGTAGTCGATGGCCACCAGAATGAATCTATGCCCATTGCTCGCTTTAGGGTTGATTGGCCCTATAACATCCAAACCCCACATATCAAAAGGCCAAGGTGAGATCATATTGAACAGAGGTGTTGGAGGCGCATTTGTTCTATCACCATATATCTGACACTTATGGCATCTTTTGACATGGTCTAAACAGTCTCTTTCCATGGTCAACCGGAAATATCCTGACCTTTGTATTTGCTTTGCCATTGTATGCCCATTAGCATATGTAGCACAAATCCCTTTATGGACTTCTTTTAATGTTTGTTGAATCTCATTTGCATTCAGACATCTGAGTAGAGTCCCATCAAATGACCTTTTATATAAAATTTCTCCATCTAAGTAAAAATTCATGGCCATTCTCCTCAAAGTCTTTTCATCTGTCTTGGAAATCCTTTGAGGGTATTCTCGATGTTGGAGAAACTTCTTGATATCACTATACCATGGTTTCCCATATGGAGATTCTTTAATTAAGCAACAATGGGCTTGGAAGCTTCGGACTTTGATATCTATTGGCTGGATCTTGCTTTTAATATTGACTTGTGTCATTGAAGCTAAGGTTGCCAAGGCATCAATAAACTGATTCTTATCTCTGCTTATATGAGTGAATTTGATCTCTTTAAATTCATTGGCTAGCCTCAAGAGATAATTTTGGTACAACTTTAATTTCTCATCCTTGGTTTGCCACTCACCTTTGACTTGGCAAAATGATTAGTAAAGAATCCCCAAAGACCTCAAGCTTCTTAGCTTTAAGTTCTAAAGCAGCTTCTAGGCCAATAATGCAGGCTTCATACTCGGCTGTATTATTGGTACATTCAAACAATAAACTTGCCGAAATAGGATACTGTTTATTTTCTGGTGAAATTACTACCGCCCTGCCCCATTTCCTGATATATTTACTGCACCATCAAAGTAAAGGGTCCACATATCACTTTCCCCACCTCCATCCTCAATTACTATCACATCTTCATCTAGGATATCAAAGTTTAGAGGCTCATAGTTTTCCATGGCATGGTCTACAAGATGATTGGCAATTATGCTTCCTTTTACAGCTTTTCTTGCCATAAAGACAACGTCATATTCTGCCAACAACACTTGCCACCTTACTATCCTGCTTGACATTAAGGTTTTTCACAAATATACTTGAGTAGATCTCATTTCAAAATCAACCAGGTTGTGTAGTACAACATATACTGCCTGAGTCTTTTTGCACTCCAAACCAGGGCACAACACAACCTTTCAATTGTTGTATATTTTGACTCAATCATTAAATTTTTTATTCAAGTAGTAAATAGCTTGCTCTTTCCTTCCTGACTCATCATATTGTCCCAGCATACAGCCCATAGCTGTTTCTGTTACTGTCAAATACAAGATCAATGGCCTTCCTGGTGTTGGAGGTACTAGCAGTGGTGGATTTTGCAAATACCTCTTTATTTTATCAAAGGCTTCCTGATAGTCATTGTCCCATACTCCAGGATTTTTCTTCTTGAGCAAGCGAAAAATTGGCTCACAGGTCACTGTTAGCTGAGATATAAACCGAGCTATGTAATTTAAGCGCCTAAGGAAACTTTTTACTTCTTTTTTTGTCTTAGGTGTAGGCATCTCTTGAATAGCTTTGGCTTTATCAGGATCCACTTCTATTCCTCGATCACTTACTATGAAGCCCAATAATTTTCCTGTTTTTACCCTCAATGAGCATTTTGCAGGGTTCAACTTTAATTGGTATTTTTGCAGCCTTTCAAATAGTCTCCTTAATACTTGCACATGATCTTCTTCCTTCTTTGATTTTGCAAGTATGTCATCCACATACACCTCCACTTCTCAGTGCATCATATCATGGAATAGGGTGACCATTGCCCTTTGATATGTAGCTCCAGCATTCTTCAATTCGAATGACATTACTTTATAGCAGAATGTCCCCCAAGGTGTGACAAAGGTGGTCTTCTCTTTGTCTTTTTTCACCATTTTGATCTGGTTATAACTAGAGAATCCACCCATGAAAGAATACGTAGCATTTCTCGCAGCATTATCAACTAGAATGTCTATGTGGGGTAAAGGAAAATCATCTTTTGGGCTTGCCTTGTTCAAATCTCTATAGTCCACACACACTCGGATCTTACCATCCTTTTTTGGAACTACAACCACATTAGCTACCCACTAAGGATATTGGACCACATCTAAAAATCATGCATCCCACTGTTTTTGAATCTCAGCCTTTACCTTGAGCAACATGTCCGGGCGCATTCGCCTGGTTTTTTGCTTAACTGGTTTGCTTCCTTCTATTAAGGGAATTTTATGTACGACTATGTCAGTATCTAGACCAAGCATACCTGCATAAGTCTAGGCAAAACATCTTCATATTCATGTAAAAGAGAGACCAATCTATTTCTTTCTTCAGTTGTAACAAGGGTGCCAATCTTTAATTCCTTCTTGTCTTGCTCATTTCCCAAGTTGATGACTTCTAGTTTCTCACTAGCGGGTTTCCAGGACTTCTCAGAGTGTTCTACCGACCTAGTAAACTCTTTTACATCTTCTTCCTCCCATTCTTCATCGTTCATTGCAACCATATTATCAAAGTTTGGCCAATTATTCTTAGTGTTATGGTTTTGTGAATCGATGGAACTTTCAGGATTCCTGAAAGTGCAAGGTGTGCTTGTGTAAGTGTGATTCATGAAAGGGTAAAAGGATGGAGACACACAATTGATGTAACAAAATGCATGATTTCATTAAAACAAAAGTGCTTAGTTAACATAGAAAATCTTGCGGTATCATGAGCTAAATCACCAACAAGATCAACATAAGTCAAAACAAAGAAAAACAAATTTGAACATGATCAAACAAGAGCAATTACTTTTTAAACACAATAGGAGCAATCTCCATCTTCCAATTCTTGTACACTTCTCCTTCAGCCAATCTTCGCACATCAAATCTTACAGGGGTTCATTAATGGTATGAATGGAAAGCTGTGGTAAAACTTCATCCTTCACTTTCAGATCCGCTTCCTTTATTTGTTCTTGGCTCTCCAGGGTACTAATGTGGAGATCTACTATGCCAGATCTAATAACTTTTGTAGCCTTTAGGAAAGATACTTGGAGTGATGGGATGGTAAATTCTTCTTCTTCTGGCTCTCTTCCTTCAATCCTTACAATTCTTGGCTCCTTTCTAATCTAGGCAACCCGTTTGTAATCATCTTTCTTGGGCTTATATCCAAGCCCAAATCTTTGATCCACACTCTTTAGCTTGATCAGTCCAATCTTAGGATTATATTGGAAAGGAGCCCCATTCTTCAAAAAGCATCTGGCAGCCATTTTTTATGCTTCAGGAATTCTAGGCTTTCTCAAAACTGCACCCTCAGGAACCCATTTCGTATTCACAATTTCAAATGCGTAAATATTCTCATCTCTACAGTCTTCTGCTTCAATAAAAGGTATGGATACATTTCTTATCATGGAAACTGTTTCTTTAGCTTTGACAGTTATCAGCATTCCATTCATGATATACTTTAAACACTGGTGTAGTGAAGAAGCCACTGCTCCAGCTGCATGAATCCATGGCCTCCCTAATAATATGTTGTAAGATGGGTGAATGTCCATTACTTGTAATTTTATTAGAAACATCTGCGGCCCTACATATAGCTCCACTTCTAGGGTCCCAATTATCTGTCTTGGGGAACCATCATATGCTCTCGCCATCAATGTGTTAGGTTTCATATGTTACTCATCGATAGGTATTTCTTTCAACATATGCCTTGGCAGGACATTCAGTGCAGAACCATTATCGACGAGTACCTTTCCAATTAGAATGTCCTTACACTGCACTGTAATGTATAGTGGCTTGTTATGCCTTGTACCATCAGGACCCAATTGATCTTCTATGAAGTATATGTAATTTGAGGCTTGGATTCTCCCCACCAAATGTTCCATGGCTTCTTGATTGATGTCCTGGGAAACATATGCCTCATTCAATACCTTCTGTAAAGCCTTCCTATGTGGCTCGAAGCTTGGAATCAAAGACAACAATGATATTCTTGTTGGAGTTTTCTTGAGATGTTCAACAACATTATATTCACTATGTTTCATCAGTTTCAAGAATTCATTGGTTTCCTCTTCAGTGATAGGTTTGTTTATCTCCTTGGTCACGCCAACCTCCTATTTACCCTTAGCTTTTCTTTGTTTTTCCAGTTCTTTTGGAGTGAAACATTTGCCGCTGCGGGTTAATCCTCCAATTTCTGTTTGAAAAATAGGCTGCTGCTGAGTGCTTTTAAAGGAACACCCATAGTCATGAGGTAAGGCATTGTAATTCCCTTCATATGCCATTACTGGTTTGGATAAGACCAATTTGGGTGGCTTTCCTGTAATGAATTATACTCGGCATACCTCTTTATTTGGTGCTTTCATCATGGACACCTCCTCACTTGTTGCTTTCTCAATTCGTATCAATCCGCGACTCATCATTTACATCATTTTTTTATGAAAGCCCTCACACTGGCTAATCACATGGCCTTCTATGTTATGGTGTTCAAAACACTTCTCACTACCCACTTTGTACCCTGCATCTACCATCACTTGGTAGATCCTATCCATTAGCACCTTTAATATTTTTGAGTGTTCTATTTCTAACATGTTTACAAACCCACTACCTGAAGCATAATTTGGTAGAGGGTTTGTATTCACATTAGGGGCATCTTCAAATGTTATCCAATCTGCTTTAATCAATTATAGAAGCTTTCTCTTGAAGGCGTTGCAGGTATGGATGCTATGCCCAGCTACACTGGCATGGTATTTGCATGTAAGATATGGCTTATACCAGCTAGGGTAAGGCGGTTGTAGGGGTGCCAAAGGTACATGGGCTACTTGTTCAATACTTAGTAGCTTTTTGTACATTTCATTCAGGGGTAATGGCAATGGAGGCAATTGTTCTTGGGTTCTTTGGTAGTTCTTTTTGGGGAAACTTTTAGCTTGGTTTTTTACTTGGTAGTTTTGGGGTTTAGGTTTTTTGGTTGGGATTGGGAAGTTGAAATTTGTGTTGGCAATTTGAGATGAAAGGGATGGAGTGTTATATCTTTGGAATTGGCTTTTCTTGCTATTATAGTTACTTTCGACATGATCAGTCTACCTCTTTTTTACTCCAAAACCCTTTTTTTCCATAGGTGAAGAGATTCTCCCACTTTTTACTCCTTGCTCTATTCGCTCTACTACTGCGACAACATCAGTGAATTGTTGAGCCGAACTACCCATCACATGTTCGTAATATGGAGCTTTTAGAGTGTTAGCAAACAGAGCAACCATTTCCTTTTCTAGGAGAGGGGGATGTACTTGTGCTGTCAAATCTCTCCATCTCTGGGCATACTCCTTTATACTTTCCTTATCCCCTTTTTCCAGGTTAGATAGACTTGTTCTATCCTGAGCAATATCCATGTTGTATTTGTATTGCTTAATGAAAGCATCTACGACATTCTTCCATGTATGAATCCTGCCATTTTATTGCAATAGGATTTGAGGTGGGTAACAGGACATTGAGTTTCGGTATATTTGATAAATTCAGGAACTCAAAATTTCTTTGGTACCACCACATTAGGGACTAGACACATTCATGTGACTCGTACTGGGTCATATAAATCTACTCCCTCAATGGTCCTAATCCTGGCCTCTAGTGCTGCCATCTTGTCTTGATCAATTTCATCAAATGGCTTAGTTTTGTGAGACTCATTAGCGAATGCATCTGCGACTGCAGGTGTCAGTGCTGGTGTTGTTGATTGCACAAATGCTGTATTGTGTCGGGGCTCCTGTGTCTGTTCTCCCATTGTTTCTTTAGGTTGATTTGCTGGGAAAATAGCAAGTCTAGTGGAAGGGCCTTCACTAGAGGTATTCATTAGTGCTTGCTCAAGTAAGCTGGTGAGGCGAGCCACACTAACCTTTAGAGAATCCAACTCTTCTTGGAAATGAGCTTCACGGTAAGCACGTTCTTCATCTTCCATGTTCCTTGCTCGAAGTCGGGTGTTATAGACTCTTTGGGGACCTATATTTTGACTTGGCATATGCATGTGTGTTATAATGAATGAATGTATGAATATGGATGCAAATGAAAAAGATGCATATATAAGGATTAAAGAGCTAATCCATGACTTCCTTTGTCAAATATAGGTAGAATCTGAAGTCTAATATACTCAAAGAGGTTTTACCCAAGTCCTTTGATTGATTGAATTCCTTACACATTACAAAAGTTCAAAGTAAGCTTAGGCCTATATAGATGGTTCATACAAAGTGACTTTATTCAAATGTTATTCCTCTATTGGCTACGTTTCTAATGAAAGAGGAAACTTCATTCAAATATTCTTCATATCTATGACGACTATTGCCAATCCTAGAAGCCTTCACTTATAGCTCATTTGCCTTTCGAGCCACCATGTCAATTAGCCTGTCTATCTGTTCGATCTAGTAATGGAACAAGGTGTTTTCTTGAAGCAGTGTTCCATTACTGGCGGCTAATGATTCATTATTTGTCTCCAAGATTCGAACCATCTTTTCCAACTGCTAAATTTGTTTTCTAGCCCTTTGTAATTCCTCCTTCTTTATATCAAGCTCAACTACCTTAGTGTTTAGCTGTACATCGAGGCTGCTGATATATTCTTGCCATTTCTCAAACTGTTCTTGCATCTTCTTTGCTTCTTCCTCTCAGGTCTCAAGCTTGGATTGTATCACAGAAACTTGGTTCCTCATACCATTTATTTTATCCAAGTATTCCTTCATATCTAACTCGGCTATCCTCCTTGCTTCTCTCTCATCATCAGCCTGTACCTGATATCGAGTTCTTAAGCTTCTTTCTTCTTCAATGGTGAGACCAGCTAATCTGTTCTTCTCTTTTTCAGCTTCCCATTTCAATTTATACTGGTCCCTTTCTTTCTTAAGAGAATCTATTGTCTCTTTGTCAATAGACTTTTTACTTTCTGAGGCCCTTTTTAAAGTCACCAATTCCTGTTCCACCATTACATGCTTGTTTACCAACTCATCATACTTAACCTTCCCTTCTTCTTGTTGCTTATTTGCTTCGTGCTGGTTCATTCTTAACTCAACAATTTTCTCATCTTTTTCTTTCAATAGGTGATCTAGAGAGGCCTTCATCTCATCTTCTTTCAAGAGTTGGTTTTCCAGGAATTTCTAATGATTTTTTGCTTTTACCAAGCTCGATCCTCAGCTTATCCAATTCTTCTTGGAGATCGTCCTCGTTGTTGACCCTTTTTCTTTTAAGCTCCGATGTTATGGATGAATTATCTCGGATTTCCCCTTGATCTTTTGCCTCTTGAAGTATTTCCAATGAATTGCCGCTCCTCTATATTGAATAATTAGGGCTAACCGAGAACTCTTTTTTATGCTCCTCTTTGTAGACCAAAACAAGCTGCTTCCAGTCATTTCTGATGGTGTCTAACTTATCCAAAGAACTGGCTTCTTTAAACGGATCGGTATATTCGGCTAACCCCTAAGTTCTTGGCACGTATTGTACTCCTCCAAATTGTCTGGCCACCAATGAGGGTGAGTAGTTGATATAACCAATCAAGCCAATTAATAGGAACCATGCTTTGTCTCCACAACTCATGAGGTAAGATTAACCATTTACCCAAGGCGCTTTCCATCTGAAATTACTTTGGGGAAGTTCTTGGTATTTCTTTATCCATGCCTTTTCATCCAAATCATTCCACTCTTTAGTCAGCACCAACTTAAGTGGCCTCATGTTAAACCACCAGAAATTATTTAAGACTTCTTTTGATGTTTCCAAATGGCTAACTATCCATATGAATAAGAGAGGGACACAACATCGCATCCCCCCTTTCCCATGTAGTCTGCAATGATTTAGAGACATGAAGGTTTTGGCTAGGATAGCTGAAGTAGGGTTATTCTTTGTTTCTTCAAATTCAAGGAATGCGTCAACAGCTTCAATGCTAATAATTCCAACTGCTTCTGAAGGAAACAAAACCAACCCAAAGATGGCAAAGGTAATTATCTGATATCTTTCTTCACCCAAGTTCCCCTTTTCCTTATCTGTCTTCAATTTATTCTCGATCACTTTCCACTTGAACCCTCCATTAGATGTCCTGTACCGATCAACTTGGTCTAGATGTAGAAGTTTTGCAACTGCTATAGTTGTACTCTCAATTCTTTGCCTAAAGTACACTTTGTAAAGGTCATTTGGAAAACTCAAGATCTGAGCATACTCTTCAAGGGTAGGGGTCATATCAATATCCCCAAAAGTGAAACATCTATAGCTTGGATCCCAGAAATGCATCAAGGCTTTGACTGCTGAAATCTGAATAGGAATTCTTATTAGATGAGCGATTCTTCCATACTTCTTCTCAAATAGATTCTCATCTATATATCCCAGAATTGGGGCTAACTTCTTTATGCTATCTATGAAGCACTGCACTTTGGTTATGTGCAGTAATTCTTCAACCTTTGTTCTTAAGCAATCCCCTTCAACTAATTGCATCATCTTAGATCTTTCCCCGTATTTTGAAAAGGTAAGGGAAGCCATGGTCTTAGGTCAAAAATCCTGTGGAGATCAGAAAAACTCTAGGTTATTAAATGAGGGATATGTTTTCTAACTGGTCTCAAAAGGTTTATGAACTGCCTAGTGACTACCTTTTATAAAGGCAGTATGGGGGGTTTCAAGGGATGATTGGGGCACTATGTGATTGCCATCATCGAGTAAACACTTAGCTCATAGTTAGATGTTTCACGAATTTGAACCCCGACTAAAAGTCATGAGGCAGATCGCTACTCCCCACCTATCCTAGAATTGGGTCTTTTTTTGCAAAATTAAAAATGCATGAATGCATTAATCTTGATGTATTTATGCATGAACATAAAATAAAGTTAAACATACCAAAACAGATAATCAATCAAACAAACAAAGCTTAGTTTGACCAAACAAGGCCATCCTGTCACAAGGGCGTGCCGACACGATGTCGTCTAGCAATGACGGAGGCGCTTTGTTGTGCCTCCTGTGTGAGGTTTTATGTGTTGGGAAAGGTTTTTGGATTTAATCATACAATTATGATTAATTTTAGGAGTCACCACCTAGTATTATGGTTACCAGGAACCTATGGTCTGCGGGAGTCTAGGTAAGGGACTAGTTGTGCAAGGGGAAGACACATCACCCTAGTGCACCCTACCTAAGGTAAGTTGCATTGTTGTTTGATTGATTTTTCCAAGTCTAGTTGGTATTTTCTAAGGTTCAAGGCAGATCTCTCTTCATAAGAGAGTCTCTACCCTATTTAGTTAAATCCTAACTGTTCTAAAGTCTACATTTTTACACTTTGTATCTTTAATACCCGAGGGTGTATTTTATCGTATAATTTTACGTCCCACAAATATTAAAGTCTACATCTGGATCCTAAAAAAAGATTGGAAAAAAATATTTCTGACATGTTGGCCAAATCCTAATGGATAATCATAAACTAGTTATAATATCCTTTTTTTTTTTTATGAAAAATATGTTTGGAAAAATTTTAGGATTTGGTTGTATGCAATAAAAAATATATATATTTTTTAATTTTTTTAAAAAAATTATTTCGGAGAAAACCGAGTATTTTAATACTGGATTTGTATCTTATAGTGTAAGTATACAGTCCAATATTGAACAAAATTGGTAGAAAAATATTCAAGAAAATTACAAATTTTTGAAATTTTTTTGGAAAATTTTCGATTATTTCATTTTTTTTAAATTATGTATTAAGTAATTAAATATATCAAAGCATGTGGGTTGGGCCCAGCACAGGCCCAAAAACAAGTGTGTTGATTATAGGCCCAAAATGGTTGGGCCGAACTCGACCCAACATATTTTTCTTCTTGTATTTTAGGGACGGGCTGGACTCGGCCCAACCAACTAGGCTGGGCTAAGGCAGGTCCAACCCGAAGCAACTTAGTCACTAAGCAGCCTAGTGACTAAGTTGCATGGAACAATGCAACGTGAATTATAATTCACATTGCACTGTTCACGTGTAGTGATGGCATGAAGGAAAGAAGAAGAAGAAGATAGGGGGGAGACTCACCTGGCGCTGAAGGAGATGGTGGCCTGACTGGTGGCACACAGTGCGATTAGAGGTGGTGAGGCCGGCGGTGGCTGCAGCTAGAAGAATAAGAAGTAGACGCCTAAAAAGGAGAAGTGAAGCTCACAGTTGGAACTATTGGAGCAGCTGAGGAGAGAGCTACTGTCCTAGCGGTCTTTGGGAAGGTCAAAAGCTTCTGGGCGAGGTGGTTGTTACTGTTGCTGCTCCTGGGTTGCGGTGGCAGAGGAGAAAAGTTTCACAGAGGAGAGAGAGACAGAAGTGGTGCAACCACTGCGTGTGATGTTTTGATGGCTGCTTGAGGTGGAGATAACGGTGAGAAGACGGGTGATGATGGTGGTGGTGGTTGAAGGCCACGGCGGAGAGAGAAAGAAGAGAAGGGGCTGGTTGCGGGAAAACTGGGCAGGGAAGGCTGGTTTTTGGCTAAATTTGCTTTCAATTTTCTCCTCCCTCAGGTCATCAATAGAGATTCTATTTATAGGCGGTGGAAGAGGGTAATCTTGTCTGCACCGGGGTAAAATTTCAGCCCTTGATTTGGTTGGGAAGGATCCCAACCGTTGGCTCAAAGTGTGCATCTTGAGTTGTCAATTCTGAAGAAAAAAGCTGCCTGAGCGACCATGTTTAAGCTGGCGCCGGCACCGATTTACTGTCATTTAGACTGAAATCTTCATATGGGGATGTAGAGTGACTGTAGAGGATAATTTTCGTGCAAGTTTGGTTAAATTTGGTGGATGTTTGGTGCATTAAATGCACCTATAAAGAGGTGACCGGACCAGCTTTAACCGGGTAAAAGAAGAAGACAATGAACAGTGACCAGACGACGCGTCGTTTTGGACTGAATTAGGGATCCTCTTTTTTTAATGTAAAACGGTGCCGTTTTGGACTGAATTAGGGATTTTTAATGAATTTCAATTTAGTCCTATTCTTTTAACTTTTGACCCTTTTTGATTTAATGCAATTAAGCCCCTTCTGAACTTCAATTGCAGCCTTGTATTTATGCGCCTTTTACAATATGGTCCTTGGTCTCGAATTTTGTCAATTTAACCCTTGATTGACCATTAAACTTTCAATTTCAGCCCCGGATTTTTGTCAATTAAGCTCCACAATTTTGGCGCCTTTTGCAGATTGGTCCCTGGCTTCAAATTTCTTCAATTTAGCCCCTAATTGACCCCAAAACTTCAATTTTCTTGCAATTTGGCCCCTGATTTCAATCAATTAACTTGGTAAAAATTAAATTTGGTCTCTTAAAATTCCAATCTTCTCAATTAAGTCTAAATTAGGCTATTAAACTTAATGTTTTACCAATTAAGCCCCAAATAAAATTAATTTGACCCATTGAAAGTATAATCAAGTCCTTGCACTTAGTTAAATCCTCTAATTGGACCCAAATTAATTCTTAAACATAATTAAAAATTCAATTTGGCCCATGATTAAATCAAATTGGCCTATTAAAAATTTAATTATGTCCTTGGACTTAATTTTTCACTAATTAAACCCAAAATAAATATAATTTGACCCATTTTAAGTATAATTAAGTCCTTGCACTTAATTAAATCCTCTAATTGGACCCAAATTAATTCTTAAACATAATTAAAAATTCAATTTGGCCCATGATTAAATCAAATTGGCCTATTAAAAATTTAATTATGTCCTTGGACTTAATTTTTATGCAAATTCGTCTATTAATCATTTAATTTGACCTTGAATTTACATTGTTTTCTCCTTTTTTGGACATAATGGGGTACAATTAGGCCTTGAATTTTCTCCCAAAAATTACAGTTTGATTCCCCAGCCAGCTTTTTCCATGTTGCCAGCCTTTATTTTATTTTTTGATTTTTTTTTTGAAAAAAAAGTTATTTTTGGGGAATAACCCAAAAGTCATATGGCAATCTACTATTTTCGAAGTTTTCAAGACTCTTAAAAAAAACAAAGCAAAAGTTCTTTCTGTATCTATTTATATATATATATATAAATTTACTACACAAAGCTGAAAGAAAATGAATTTTTCCAATATCTTTGCATAGTAAATATTTAAAAAGAGGGGGCAACTGTTGTCGTTACTTATTTTTTGAGCCATACATGCTAATGGAGATGGTGTATATCCCCTTTAAATTGAAGGCTGGAGTTTTAGTTCAAGGTTGCTAGGAGATTGACAAAAATAAAGGAGAAGGAAATATTTTTTGGACCATGTCTCAGCTGGCATCTGCTCTCCTTATCCTTCCCTTTTGCTGCCGAAATTGTCAAGATTCTTGGGCTAATTAGGAGTCTTTAAAATGCTAAATTCGTTCATTTGTTATCTGGTCTCTAAGGTTGGAAAAATCCCTTAAAAGCTGCACTAAAAAACTGGCTTTGCCATTGTCGCAATTTTTTGTTCCAACTTAGGCTTTGATTCTGATCTGGCTCCATGCAATATCCGACCATCCTGACTATATTTTGTCACTCATGACATGTTGAAAAATTGACCTACACTTTTATTGGGTCTTAAGGCTCGCTATTTTTATGGCAGACTCTCAATCAAAGTAGGATACTTGGCATCGTCAGTTTCCTGATTTAGATCAGGAGATCCTTTTTGACCAACCAGGTTGCAGCCAATTTCTACACTTCAAAATGAATTTATCTCATTCTTAATCCTTCATGAAAGTTGTAGTCCTATACGCATATATGAATTTTGGTTTTTGAATCACCTGATTTTGATATCAGAAGCTCAAGATATCCCAGTTTGAATATCTCAAAGTGAAAGTAGAGAACTTTGCCGCAAGCAAGATTTTGACCCGAATTTCGCACTAAAGGCTTTGCTTCCATCATGATTGTGCTAGTCTTTATTCTTAGGTTATACTCTCAGTTATATCAGGACATTCGGTATTTTTCAGTTTTTTTATCAGATCAAGAGACCATTTTTATCAACCAGATTGCAGCCTGATTCTGTTCTATAAAATGATTTTATCGCACCTCGAATCCTTCATGAAAGTTGTAGTCCTACATGCGTAGATGAATTTGGGTTTTTAAATCACTTGGTTTCGATATCAGAGGCTCAAGACATTCGTGTTTGAATATCTAATGAGGAAGCGAAAATTCTTCCGCAAACAAATTCTGTTGCAAAAATGTTCTGCCGCAAGAAGGATTTTGCCCCCCAAATTTGCAGGACTGAATTGAAAAAAAAAGGGATTGAAATAAGGAAGTTAATTGCCGATATAAATTGAAAGAAACTTGGCTGGGTTTTAAAGAAATAGAAAAAAAGGATAGGATCAGTAAATGACAGAAAAATCTACCACCATGAATTACGTGGCAACTGATGTATTTTTTTTTCTTGGAAATACAAACGATGCCGTCATACAATACTTCATTGTTTTTTTTTTCTTCAGCTGAGAAAAGAAGCGGCATTGTTTATTTGCATTTTTTAGAACAATATCGTCCCTTTGCAACCATTCCCTGCTAATTTTTTGAAATCTCTCGTCCTTCCCTCTGCAACCTGGCATGTACAGCACAGCCCCCCTATTCAGAACAAACCGTTTTGCACCTCACTATGCCAGCTATGAAAGAAGACGCAAAGAGGAGCCTCATCATCATCATCTAAGGGCTGGGATTGTTTCCCTAACAGAGACGGTGGAGATGAGAGAATGTGAGGGTGGTCTCCAATTCTGGCATATATAACAGACTGCTTCATAAAAGAAAAGAAAAGAAAAGGAAGAAAAAGGGGAGGGGAGGCAGAGAAGAAAAAAGAACAGAGAGAGCTAGCATAGAAAAAACAAAGAGAACAAGAGGGAAGGTTATCTCCAGTTTACCCTATATTGCCGAATAGGAGCTCACAAAATCTAAGGGTTCTTTGGTTTTTTTAGAGGCAGAAAGGCGAGGGCTCTTCCATCCGCCTGCAGTACATCTTCTGCGTTCAAGCAAACGGAATATGCAGGTATATGTCAACTTCTTCTGCTTGGTTATATTCAAACTAGGCATCTGTTGGTTGTTATGTTCCAAGCCTGTTTCTCCCTTTGCTCTGAACATGCGGTTTCTGTGTGGAAAAAGTTTATATGCTCGCCCACTAATTAACATTTCATGGCTTTGAGTTTAGCTTATTGTTTAGGTTAAAGCTGTATTTTCTTTCCTTATTCCCCTACCACGAGAAACCATGAACTTCAAAAACCCTCCCCACTTTTTTTGTCCTATGTTCGAGTACCTCCTTGGTTCTAAGCTTCTGTATAGGGGGAGTTGTGCTCTTAAATGTAGTCTGTCCAGAGGATAAAGAAAACACAAAGAGACTTCCTTTTTACTTGAAGTAATGTTGGCAGGTTCGGGGGAAGGTCATATTTCCTCCATCCCTTTTCTGCCCGCTGGAGAAAGGATGGCCGACCATAATGTTTTTTTCATTTTTTTTTAGTCTGTGATGTACATGATATAAAGGTGTGCCCCCCACCGTTTTCTCTCTGTTTTCATGAAATTGAGTATGGCAGTGTCAGAGATTACAAAAAAGGGTTGGCGGGAGCATCATTCTCTGTTATAGTTTTGTTTTTCAAATGTTTAGTTTTCATGTGTGCATGACTTACTCCCTTCTGTTGAAATTGATGGTCATGCTAAACAGCTTCGAGTTGATAGACCGAGTCTGTTAATGAGATTTGGCTTTGAAAAGCTTTTTCCCCCTACCGGTTCCTCCTGCTTTGTTTTACACGTGCTGTTTAAGTCTTGCAGTGTTAGAAATATATGTGATGGCTTGTCATTTTAATTATGTTTATTGTAATATTTGTGTTTTGATATAATAAAAATATTTTTTTGTGTGTTGCATACAACCAATACCCTAACATATTTAAAATTTTTTTTTTTCATAAAAAGCAAATATTCGAGGTTTCAAAAATGTGTTTCAGCATGGATTTCTTAAACACAAAAATTATTTTCTTACATCTTGGATTTTACAACGTGTTTGTAAATTCTAAAGAGTGTTGGCCAATATTCTAAAAATATAAAAATCTTATTTTTGAGAATTTGTCTTTATTAACTATTAATGTTTGGATAAAGAAATCCCAAAGAGGATAAATATCAAAAATATTATTAAAAATAATTTGTTATTATTCACTATTAATGATTGGAGAAAGAAATCCGAAAGGGATAAATATTCAAAATATTATTATGAATAATTTGTTATTATTCACTACAGATATTTGGATAGAGAAACCCACAAGGGGTTAATATTCAAAATATTATTGGGAATAATTCACCATTGTTCACTGTATTTGGATAAAGAAACCCCAAGTGATAAATATCAAAAATATGTTTTCTAGGAATAACAAGTCCTTATCCCTCAATAATATAAGGACAAATAAACCTATGAAAGGTAAATGTCCAAAATATTGTTAATAGGAACACAACTTGTTTAGTTTTAACATAAATGCAGATTTATGCCTAAAATTTTATTTAGAACCATTTAATCGCACATTCTTGGAAGAAGCCTCAATTATAATTGGGGACATTTCAAATTTTGATTCCATAATTTATGAGTCATAGAAAGTATGAAATACTAAGGTAAAAATGAGCTTTTAAAGCACCTTGAATTTCCTTAGATTTCGAACTTAGTTTTTTTTCTCTTTCTTGTGATTTATGAGTCGTGAACACTTGAAATACTAAAGGAAAAATAAGCTCTTAAGCACATTGAATCTCCTTAGATTTCTATCTTAGTTGTCTCTAATCATAAATTCTGAATTTATTTCAAATCAAGCATAGACTTCAAGAGATTTGCACCATTTCTCTTTGGCACTCTATAGACATACCTAAAAGTATGATCCATATTGGCCAAGGGTTCTTTCCCTTAAACTTTGAACCCAAGTTCGTAAATCATAGCAGACGTATCCTAGGAAACTGATGAGAACACCAACACCATAGCAATTATAGGCAAACCAAACACCAAACAACTTACCTTAGGTAGAGCATACTAGGGGTGCTAAAACCTTCCCTTTACGCAACTATTCCCTTGCCTTAGAATCTCTGAAAGACCAGTTAGGTTTCCTAGTGACCATAATACTAGGTGGTGACTCCCTTTTCACAAAATAAAGACCCTAACATCAATCCCAGCAACCAGGAAGGGTCGCCTCGACGTCGAGCTCTCGAGAGGGTATGACAATTGTCATAACCCAATTTTTTACCCTTTTATTTTATTATTTTTATTACTATTTTTTTTATTTACTGAAAAATGATAATAAAAAAATGATGATGAAAAACAAATAAAAAAAGGAAGAATAAATTAAAATTTGGGTTAATAGTAACATGATTGGAAGTTTTGGGGTTTAATTAAACTTTGGAATTAACTTAATTAATCAAAACAAGGGTTTAATTGGAGAATTGAAAAGTTTTGAGACTTAATTGAGCCTGAAATTAATTTAATTAATGAAATCAGCGAATTAATTGAAGAAATACCAAAGTTTGGGGCTAATTGGGGGCAAAATTGCAGCAGATTGAAGTCCAATGACTAGCTTGTAAAAGGCGCGGAAATATAGGGGTCTAATTACAATTTACCCAGGGATTTGATTACATGATTTCAAAACTTCAGTGACCAGATTGAAAATGGCTCTTCCCATCACACAAACAGCGCCGTTTTTAGAATTTGTTAATCACCTTCTTCGTCCTCCTCCTCATAAGCCGTTGTTGGAGTAAAGGATGGAAGTCGTTTCACATGCTTGGCATTCTCTGGCTATAAAGCCAGAGAAGATGAGAGAGCGCAAGAGAGGAAGAAAAACTAGGGAAAAACTAAGGAGACAGAAAAAAGGCAAAAAAAACCCAGGGAAGGAAAGGAATCGTGGAACCAGAGAACAAAAGCAAAAAAACCAGGAGCAGAGTGAACAAAAGGAAGAAAACAAAGAGCTAAACCGAGCTTTGGTTTAGTCCTAGAATTCAAGCATAACATACATGTTGCTACCCAATTTTTTACCCATGTTTTGATAAATTTTTAGAAAAATCCAAAAACAGAGAAAAACATCGAAAATCCAAAAAATATGTTTTTTTAATATATTTGCATCATTTTTAGAATTTTTAGCATCGTCTTAAAAGAATTTAATTTTTCAAATGTTTTTAGAACACGTTAGACTTGTAACGTGTTATTTTTAAAATCACCAATTTTTCTCATTTCGAGTCGATGTTGATTTTGAAAAATCCAAAAAAAAAGAAAAATGAAATTTACAAGAAAAAGAAAGAAGTTGAGGGACCAAGTTTGAAAACCTAGCAACATTTTTACCTATAAATACTAGTATTCTCAACACACTCGAGAGGGAGGGGCAATTTTGTATAATTGAAAACAAACACAAAAACCCATAAAAATTAGAACCCTTTCTTCTCCCTCACAAAAGGCCGCCGCCCACTCCCCATCTCTACCAAAAAAGAAGCCGCTGGCCCCCCCATTAGGCTTTTGATTTTCCTTCACCATAATAGTCGACCGAACACCGGCCCTCTCGATCTCCTTCCCCCTGCACCTGAGAGCCCCCTCTCTCTAGCTCTCCGATTTCTCCCACAAACTAGCTTGTCCTCCACAGACCCACGACCCTAGAACCGATTTGCCTCCCTTTTCCCCGATGTTTTCCTTCATCTCCTCCTGTCAGTGTCATCCACAGCAGCGCCGTCTTCAGCTGGCCACAACCAACGCCTCCAATCAGCTCCACCCCGCAGACCGCATAAAACCCACCAACCGGACAGCCACCCCCATCTCAAGAGCAGCTTCAATGGCAGCCCACACGCGGCTCCCTATCACAGATTGTCAGTCTTCCTTAGTAACCGACCCTCGTTCATCGGTTCAACCCCACGTAGCAGACTTGGATTGAGGGCCAACGACCGAATCTATCAGCAACAAAGAAGAAGGAGAAAACGAGACGGAAGCAGATCCAAAATGGAGGAGAAGAGAAAGAAAAAAACATATCTGAAAACAAAGGAAAGAAAAAACTAAAATCAACTGCCATTTGTTGCGTTTTCTTGGATTTGCAGGTGACTAGGATCCTCATCGCCAGCAGGGGAGGGAAGAGAAGAAAGCAGGCCAGTCCCCCCTGTTTCCCTTGTCATCTAACGACGACGCGTGGATCTAGGCATTGCTAGTGGCGGGGCGTGTGAGGCCCACGTGCCGCCACTCTTCCGGCAGCTCTAGAAGTCGGCCTGACACTGTTTCGAGTTGTTTTAGGTTATTTTGTAATTTTTAAATTGTTTAATGTAATAGTTTTTTTGTTTTGAGTTTTTATAATTTGTACTTTGTAAATATGGATGCAAAAAAAAAAGAGAAAAAAAAGAAAAAAAATATATAGTAAGTGAATGTGTTTTTATTTATTTTTATCTTCGACACTCATGAACTTGGGAGAAGACATCAATCTTTTGGTCATCTCATGTTTTTGGTCATCTCCTTTCACTTTTCTTTTATCTAACTTTTGTTTCTTGTGTTTTGTATCCTTTTTTTTTTTCTTTTTCTTCACTTGTTTTTATTCTTTTCTAATAAAAAATGAGAGTTTGGTCACGTACATTAAATGATAAACTTTGTAGAGTATCCTTATCTTCTTTAGAAAACATGGCTGAAGAGGAAAATCAGTCGCTTTATAATGAGAATAATGAGAATAATCGAGTTAGAACACTTAGAGACTACATGAATCCAACAAGAACAATTGCACGATCATGTATATTTTTTCCTCCTAATGCATTTCATTTTAACTTTAAGTCAGGCATTGTTCAACTTTTACCTTCTTTTCATGGCTTAGATCTAGAAAATCCATACTTGCATTTGAGAGAATTTGAAGAAGTTTGTAATGTTTATAATGACTCAAATTGTAGCATGAGCACCATTAGATTAAAGCTTTTTCCTTTTTCTTTAAAAGATAAAGCTAAAACATGGCTACAAAATTTGAGACCAGGATCCATTCGTGCTTGGGATGAAATGCAACAATAATTTTTAAAGAAGTTTTTTTCCATCTTACAGAACAAACGCTTTCAAAAGACAAATCACCATTTTCACTCAAAAACCAGGAGAAACATTTTACCAATGTTGGGATAGCTATCGAGACTTGCTTAATACTTGCCCTCATCATGGTTTTGAAACATGGAAATTGGTTTCACATTTTTATAAAGGATTAACACCTAAAGATAGGCAAATGGTGGAATTGATGTGCAATGGAACTTTTGAAGATAAAGACCCCGATGAAGCAATGGAGTACCTAGACTTGCTAGCTGAAAATGCTCAAAATTAGGACATTACGGGCACTGATGAGGATCGGGTAAAACTCAATCGCATACATCTTATGGAGGTATGTACAACCTTAGGGAAGATCATGACCTCCAAGCCAAATTTGCATCTTTAGCTAGAAAAGTCGAGGCACTTGAATGTTAAAAGAGTGGTCAATTAAAATCTGTTCAAAACATTGTGTGTCAAATTTGTGAAACAAATTAACATGTAACCAATGACTATCCAACTTTGCCTTATTTTAAGGAATGCCTCCATGAACAAGTCCATGCTTTAAACAGTTTCCAAAGGCCCAATCATAACCTATACTCGCAAACATACAACCCTGGTTGGAAAAACCACCTAAATTTCAGTTGGAAGAGTGATAACAATAATGCATAAACTTCACAGCCACCGTTTCAAGCACACCATAATTTTCAAAATTCTCATGGATATACACCTCATTATGCTCCACCTCCTAGAAAAAATCTTGAGGAAACATTGCATGTATTCATTGAAAAGCAAGAGATAATCAACACTCAACTTGCTCAAAGCATGATAGGTTTTAAATATGCTCTTACAAAATTCACATCTGCTCTTAGTTTTCAAGAGAATGGTAAGTTTCCATCTCAACCACAACAAAATCCAAAGGGGCAATACAATGCAAATGCATGTAGTTCCGGAAGCCAACACATGGATCAAGTCAAATCAGTCATCACTCTTTGCAGTGGTAAGGTTATTGAAAAACCCACTCTTGAACCTTGCGAGAAAGATGATGAGTCAATCTTTGAGGGTAAGGAAGGGGTTGAATCTAAACATTGCAAAGAAAAGACTGATTCCTCGCTAGCACTTCCATTACCTCATGCCATGACCAAACAGGAAGTAATCGAGGATGAAAAAGGCATCAAAAATGTTATTGTTGATCATTTGTCAAAATTGACAATAGATTCAACATTCGACATTACACCAATCGATGATTACTTTCCTGATGAATCTTTATTTTTTCTTAGTTCAATGCCTTGGTTTGCTAAAAATAACAATTTTCTTGCTTTAGGATTTTTGCCAGCTCATTTGGATAACCAAGATAAAAGAAAGTTTTTGAGCGATGTGCAAAACCTTTATTAGGATGACCCTTACTTATTCAAATATTGTCCTGATCAAATATTTCAAAGATGCATTCCCGACAATGAGGTAAGTAGTGTCATTAAATTTTGTCACTCTGAAGCATGTGGGGATCATTTATCGTAAAGAAAGACGACTGCAAAAAATCTTACAAAGTGGATTTTACTGGCCCACCATGTTCAAGGACTCATATGCATTCTGTAAAACCTGTGAAAATTGTCAAAAGGTAGGATTTATTTCAAAACATAGAGTCTTTAGATAATCTTCTATTGACTCTTAAATCTCATCATAGTGGAGATGTGCATCGGGCAATTCATGATTTATGACCCCATTTTTTATAAAGAGCATGCTCATCATAGTCTTGGGAATCTAACTAAAAAAGACCTTGTTTGCCAGTTTTTAAGGAAACTGGATGGGAAGCCTATCCCTAACCCATAAAGGGTGTTTAAGCTGTTCTTGGACATAAAACCAAGGGAAGATGTGAGCCACAATCACAACTACCTGTATATACACATGTTTTTTTAAAAAAAAAAGAAAAAAAAAAAGAAGAAAGAGAGAGAGAGACTTCAACTGGCTTCCATACAGGTGATATGATTGCATTTCCTTTTTCTCATCTATAAAACCTTCTTCTTCTTCCCTTCATTTATACTCAACCCATACATTCTACAAGTATAGACAGTTCTTGAAATGGCAAGATCCCCAGCTCTTAAAATAAAAAATATTTGTGTTTTTTGTGGATCTATTTCTGGGAAAGAAAAGGAGTTTATAGAATCCATAAATCATCTTGGTCAGATACTAGCTGAGAGAAAGATTCATTTAGTATATAGGAGAGGCGACCTTGGGTTAATAGGGAGTGTGTCAATAGCTGCATTTTTAGGAGGCAGTCAAGTTTTAGGGGTCGTCCCCAAAGCTTTAGCAAAAGGGGACATCATTAGAAAAACAATTAGAGAGGAACTACAGGTCTCCATAATGTTTGATCGAATGAATACAATGTTTAACCATGTTGATGCCTTTATTGCCTTACCAGGTGGTTTGAGCACATTGAAAGAGATCTTTCATATTTCCTCTTGGGTCCAACTGCACATTCAGCATAAACCTATAGGTTTGTTAATTGTTAATGGTTTTTGTGATAATTTGTTATCTTTTCTTGATCAAGCTGTGGAACAACAATTTCTAACATCTTCGACACGACAAATCATAATCTCTGCTGCTACTGCTGAACAATTGATTAACCAACTACAATCTTTCATCCCTGAAAATTGATCCCTCCATTAGTCACATAAATTAGTCAACTACGGAAAGCCGTAAAAAGCTTAAATTGGATTTGAGCCTTCATTTGTGAAACCTTGTATATTTTGGTTTTGTTAATAACACATTATTTTGTTTTGTTATTTCTTATATTTGTTTAAGTGTGTTTCAGGTTTGTCAGTGTTTGTTGTTTCAGGTGATGTCTTCTATACTCCATCTTTCTACTTTAGAACATTGAGGACAATGTCTCCTTTTCGTTAAGGGGAGAGGGTAGTAGTTGATATTAAAAAAAAAAACTTACTAACTATTTTTGCTATTATTAAAACCATTTGACAAAATTTTTATTACTAGGATGGCAGAGTAAGGGAGAATTTTATTGACTCTTGAGATGCATCTTAGTAAACATTTTCCAATGGTTATTTGCAATATTCATAACAAGGTCTATCACATACTTCTCTTTAAATATTCAGGTTTACAAACTCGCATTATTATCAATTGACTATGCTCATATACTCATTTAATAAGTATTCTTAAACCTTTATTTTCACACACACACTTTAACATATGATTGTGGGTTGCACATTGGATTGTTACATTATTTATGTTCTTTTGTTAAAGGTAACAACTAAGGGAAATGAATAGTATATAATTTGCAAAAAAAGAAAGAAAAAATTGATAATAAATGTAATTAATTAAATAAATAAAAACGTAGATTAGTTTGGTTTCATAGCCTCCCTAACCTAAGCAATGAAGCCCGAAGGGGTGTTTTAACACCTAATACCCTAAAATAAACTGACTTGGGAGCTATTGGCTCAATGCTTGTTACATGGGTTGAGGAGAAAAGCTTAAGAGAATCAAACATTGCACTATCTACGTATTAGTATCTGCAACCCAAGTTACTAAGCTCATAGGGGTGTCTCTACACCTAATGCCCTAAGACCAATTGGTCTGGGAGTCATTAGCCAAAAGCTCATTACATGGGTTAAAGATGAATTGTGTTTTAAGTTATATGTATATATATTAAAAAAAAAAAAAGATAATAATCCCAACCCAAGGAAGTTAACCTTAAACATTACAACAAAATATTGTTTTCTTCCAATAAAAGCCCTATTATCTATGTTTTCATACATTGAGCACATAAAAAGAAAGGATTATTAATATTTTGTTTAAGAGGTATTAAGCAGATACATGAAGTTAAAGAGAGTTTGTTTATCTGGATAGATTAATAAAAGTTGAATGATGAATGCCTTACTTTGTGGAATTTGCAAATTGTTTTTCTATTTTCACACTTTGATTACTAGGGACTAGTAATAAGCTGGTTGGGGGGGTGATTAGTACTTAAAAGTGCATTTTTATCAAGGTTTTATATCATCATTTTGCACTTAAAGTATTAATAACTCCTTAACTAAACTATGTTTTATAATAACATACCTAATAATATAAGATACCTTTAATTTATGGTAAATGTTCATCTTAAATGCAGGCCTGTCACATAAATGAAAGGATTGATTGATGAATTTAAGTATTGAAATTAAAAGGACAAAGAGAGGGTCAAACTTAGAAAAGAGATGTTGGTGCAGTCCAAATTGAAACACTGTTTGGTAATTGTTCTAAATGTCCAAATGACCTTAATTGTTTGGACAGAGTCGGTAAGACATAGACCTACAACTTTCATGTGGAGTCCAAGATTTAAAAAGACCATTTTCAAGTCCAAATTATAGCAATAACAGAGAAGTTCGAATCTATCCTGCAACCTAAACACTGTTCAGTGTTCAGCCCATATCTCGAGTTCTAGAAGTCCAAATGACCTTAATTTTTTTTTTGGAAAGATAAGACAATTTCCTATAACTTTCATATGTACAATTGGTTCCAGTTCTGATGTTAGCAATGATGTTTTATTTAGACAAGAAGATAAGGATTTTCACCAAGTCAAGAGTTGACCCACTCAACAATTAGTCATCAAATCAATAGTTCCAAATCTTGGCCTATAAAAGGAGGCATTTGCCAAGCGTTTAGGCATCTTGGTTGTTTAGATCAAGATCATGCTATTTATTTCTTTCTTTATATTTTTTGTAATTCTTAAGTTTTGCTTTCATTAATATCTTGTTTATGCTTTTCATTTCCTTTCCTTTACTTAGTTAACTTGTATCTTATTTATGTTCTTATTTTGTTTATTTATGTTTCTCTTCATCATTATGTTTGGCTAAGTTTATTATGTCAACGTGAAAAGGTTACACTAATGGTGTAAGAATAAGTATCGTGTAAACTCAACATGGACCTTAATGTTTAATATTAACATGTCTTATCTTTTTATCTTACTGATTCTTAATACCTTGCTTGTTAAATGGTTAATCTAGATTTGTGTTGTATAACACTTGGTACAACAAATACTTGGCACTCTCATAGCGCAACCGTATAGTATTACCTACACCCGTGCTATGAAAGGAACTTGATTTTTTGTTAATATAAGTTAGCATCATGAATTCCTGACAATATTAAAAGTTTGGTGTTACTTAAATAAGATAATTACTATGATCATGTTAATTATTACTATTATTATTATTGTTGTTGTTGTTGTATTATTGTTATTTATATTTATACAATTAACCTCTCTGTGATTCGACCCTGGTCTTGCTGGGTTACTTATTACTTCGACACTCCTGCACTTGGAAGAAGATATCAATCTTTTGGTCATGTCATAAAGTCAAAAAGAGAGGCGAGAAAGTAAAAATAACAAATCTAAAAATCTATGGGTTAGTAGTTATTCTGAACCAATGGAAAAGGTATAATCATGCTCAAATGCTATGAGAGTTAAAGTAGTTTTTCTTTAAATTAATAAATTTGAATTTAAATATTTTTTTTGAATTACCATTTTTAATTTTATGAGCAATAAATTTCATTACAAAGTCAGAAAGAGATGCGAAAAAGTGAAAATAACAAATCTGCAAATCTATGGGTTTGTAGTTATTTTGAACCAATGGAAAATGCATAATCATGACACTATAGTAAGAAATGATGTAGTTTCATGTCCATGCTTTAAATTCATCTATACTGATAGTTATTATTAGGTAAGACAATAACCTAAACAACATCAATGAGAACAACTCAAAATGAGAAATAAGAATTGATTATGGAGTAAATAAATTTAAAAAAATCTATGTCACATTCATAACTTTTAGTGACATCTTATTTTGACAAACCATCAACCATATGGTTTTGCATCATGAAAAACATGAGAGAAAAAGAGAACTTTACCTAAATCATAAGGTAATGTCAGTCAATGTCCAATCGTAGAAGAAGAACCAAATGTAGAGGTAGCTAGGTTTTTTGATTTGTTGAAAGATTCTGACGAACCATTATGGGATGGCTGCACAAACCACAGTAAATTATCGGCCATGGCACAGGTGTTCACCATCAAGTCAAATCACGGGCTAAGTGAGGCCGGGTATGACAAAATTATTGATTGGGCAAGAAGCATTTTACCTAAAGGGAACAGGCTGAAAGAGAACTTCTATGCTGCGAAGTCCATGATGAAACCCCTCGGTTTAGGATACCAGAAAATTGACATGTGCCCTAACTTCTGCATGTTATACTACCTTGAAAATGCTAAGATGACCAAGTGTATGACATGCGAGCATTCCCGTTACAAACCCAGAACTGGCAGGGGAAAGACTCTAGTGCGTATAAAAAACTTATATATTTCCCGATCACACCTAGACTGCAAAGGTTATTCATGTCACGAAGGACTGCTGAGCACTTGACATGGCACTAAACACATGATGCGGTTGATGGTGTGATGGTGCATCCTTCTGACGGCGAAGCGTGGAAACGCTTTAACAGTGTGCATCCTGACTTTTCAGTTGAATCAAGAAATGTCCATCTTGGGTTGTGTACAGACGGATTCAACCCATTTGGGTCATTTGTTGCTCCCTATTCTTGTTGGTCAGTCATACTTATAATTTATAACTTGCCACCAGGAATATGTATGAGGTCGGAGTTCATGTTTTTATCTACTGTCATACCCGGTCCAAGCAGCCCAGGGCGGAATATAGATGTTTGTCTTCGACCGTTGATTGATGAGCTGGCGTAGTTGTGGTCCTCCGGAGCTCTGACTTATGATATATCGAGGAAACAAAATTTCCTTATGAGGGCGGATTTGATGTGGACTATCAACGATTTTCCAGCTTATGGAATGCTTTCTGGTTGGAGCACACATGGGAAACTCGCATATCCATACTGCATGGAAAACAACAAGGCATTCACGCTAGCAAATGGAAGTAAAGCTTCTTTTTTTTACTGTCACCGTCGCTTCTTGCCACTTAATCATAGGTTCAGAAAGAATAGAAAATATTTCTTTATTAGCAGAGTTGAAAAAGATGTTGCATCCTCGCATCTTTCTGGTGAAGAATTGCATCATGTTGTATCAGAGTACGGTGACATTGTGTTTGGCCTTCAATCAGGTAAGCAAAAGTTTCCTGGTTTTGGTTTGACCCATAATTGGGTAAAGCGAAGTATCTTTTGGAGCTTCCTTATTGGAAGACCAATCTTCTCCGCCATAACCTTGACATCATGCACATCGAAAAGAACGTGTTTGAGAATATTTTCAACACCGTCATGGATGTGAAGGGGAAGACAAAGGACAACATCAAGTCTAGATTGGATATAGCTTTATACTGTAATCATAAAAATATGGAGTTGGTTTATGAGGAGTCACGGGTCATAAAACCAAGGGCAAGCTTCGTGTTAGAAAAAAACGCACAACTACTAGTCTACAAATAGAGGACTGCAGATTGTTAATACAGAGGACTGCAGATTTTTTAAGAGTCTGCGTTTTCCGGATGGACATGCATCGAACATATCAAGTCTTGTTAATATAGAGGACTACAAATTGTAGGAATGAAGAGTCATGACTGCCATGTGTTTATGCAAACACTCATCCCATTAGCTTTTCGTGATTTGTTGCCAAAGGGAATATGGGATGCACTGACGAAGATTAGTCATTTCTTCAGAGATATATGCTCCAGTAAGTTGAATGTTGAGCACATTGAGAGGCTTCAAACGAATATCATCGAGACACTATGCAAACTTGAGATGATATTCCGACAGAATCACCGACGGATTCAAAACAGGTGACCCGTACGTGTGATGGGACCAGTTCACCGTTCAAAATACCGATGGAATCACATGGTCCAAGCAACCCGAGGTGGAATATAGATGTTTGTCTTCGACCATTGATTGATGAGCTGGAGCAGTTGTGGTCCTCCGGAGCTCTAACTTATGATATATCAAGGAAACAAAATTCCCTTATGAGGGCGGCTTTGATGTGGACTATCAATGATTTTCCAGCTTATGGAATGCTTTCTGGTTGGAGCACACATGGGAAACTCGCATGTCCATACTGCATGGAAAACAACAAGGCATTCACGCTAGCAAATGGAAGTAAAGCTTCTTTTTTTTACTGTCACCGTCGCTTCTTGCCACTTAATCATAGGTTCAGAAAGAATAGAAAAGATTTCTTTATTAGCAGAGTTGAAAAAGATGTTGCATCCTCGCATCTTTCTGGTGAAGAATTGCATCATGTTGTATCAGAGTACGGTGACATTGTGTTTGGCCTTCAATCAGGTAAGCAAAAGTTTCCTGGTTTTGGTTTGACCCATAATTGGGTAAAGCGAAGTATCTTTTGGGAGCTTCCTTATTGGAAGACCAATCTTCTCCGCCGTAACCTTGACATCATGCACATTGAAAAGAACGTGTTTGATAATATTTTCAACACCGTCATGGATGTGAAGGGGAAGACAAAGGACAACATCAAGTCTAGATTGGATATAGCTTTATACTGTAACCGTAAAAATATAGAGTTGGTTTATGAGGAGTCACGGATTGCAAAACCAAGGGCAAACTTCGTGTTAGAGAAAAAGGCACAACTGCTAGTCTACAAATGGCTTAAGAGTCTGCGTTTTCCGGATGGACATGCATCGAACATATCAAGTCTTGTTAGCATAGAGGACTACAGATTGTATGGAATGAAGAGTCATGACTGCTACATGTTTATGCAAACACTCATCTCATTAGCTTTTCGTGATTTGTTGCCAAAGGGAATATGGGATGCACTGACGGAGATCAATCATTTTTTCAGAGATATATGCTCCAGCAAGTTGAATGTTGAGCACATTGAGAGGCTTCAAACGAATATCATCGAGACACTATGCAAACTTGAGATGATATTCCCTCCTTCATTTTTTGACTCAATTGAGCATCTCCCTATACATCTACCCTTTGAGGCAAAAGCTGGAGGACCGGTCCAGTATAGATGGATGTACCCATTCGAACGGTTGGATATTACAGTTGCAATGGAATTCATATCTAAAAGTATTTTATATGTTTTTCTTAATTGGAAATACTTGAATTGTAATTCAATGCAGGTACTTGTTTAATCTCAAGAAAAAGGTTAAGAACAAGGCACATGTAGAGGCTTCGATATCTTAGGCCTATATTATTGAAGAGATCTCAACATTTATCTCGTACTATTTTGAACCTCATCTGAGAAAAAGAATCAATCGTGTTCCACGACATGATGATGGCGGTGAAGTGCCTTCCAGTGGGAACTTATCAATATTCTCCAATACTGGACGACCCACACCTAAAAATGTCGTAGGAGGAAGATATTTGTCGGAAATAGAATTCAAACAAGCATACAACTATGTTCTATTTAACTATGATGAGCTGAGACCATTTATTCAGTAAGTTTATATATGTGTAATACTAATTAAGCTTTGTCAGTAATATATTGCTAATTATATATTGTGAAATCATACACTCATTATCACTTGCAGGTAACATCGATAATATTTTCTCTCCAATAACTCGTAGTTGACCGACTCCGAGATCTTTCAATTACAAGATGAACAATTTGCCACATGGTTCAGAACACATCTAAGCATTATCACAAACTCATTCTAACTTGCAAAATTACTGTACGTATGCATGTCATTACGAGATTCTCATTCATTTACCATTTATTGATGTACATTACATGTATACAAGGTTTATCAAATGGGAAGAAGTGCGTCTAAGTCATTGTTTTCACTAAGCCTCAAGCCTAAAAGAAAAGTTAAGTGCTACAACGGGTATTTTGTTAATGGATATGTTTTCCATACTGGAGAATACGGGCAAGAAAGAAAGACATACAACTGCGGTGTTTGTGTTAAAGGATCCACAAGTAGTGAGTTAGAAGTTGACTACTATGGTAGATTAGAAGAGGTCGTCGAACTACAATATCATAGCGAGTAGAATACAAAGTTTTTATTCAAATGCTATTGGTATGACACGAGGGACAGAGGAATCAGAGTTGATAAGCACCATGGTCTGGTCGAAATCAACTCAAAAGCTAGACTCCGCAACATAAATGATGTCTTTGTTTTCGCAAAGCAATGTCAACAAGTTTATTACACATACACCCCTTCATTTAGAAAGGATCGATCAAGAGTTGACTGGTTGTTCGTTTTAAAAACGAAACCATGGGGTCGTGTCGAGGTTATTCAGGATGAGAATGAAGACACAAGTGTGCGGGATGAATTCTTTCAAGTTAGTGAGTTGGTTGAACCATATCGAGTTGCTCCTTCGATTGAATTGGAAGAAAATTCAAATTTTCGTGTTTCCGATGATAGTCTTGTTGATATTGACGTAGAGGAGTTGAACATTGTTTTGAGCTCTAGCGGACAAGAAAATATTGATGAAGAAGATGATATCCATATTGAAGATTGCGATGAAGGTCATGACTATTCAATTGATGACAAAGAAGAAGATAATTCTGAGTAACTATCGAAACGAAGCCCTGTGTAAAACCCTTTTCTTCATGTAATTTACATTATGGATGATATATTTTGTAACACGAAATATATATTTATTGTTTAAGCACTATTGCTATTGTTTTGTGTGATGGACAGTTTATCATTGAATTTTTTGCAAGGTTAATAGAAAATATAAACACAACATCTCTTATACATTGAACAATCACTGACGTCCATACCGACGAATAGTAGTCCGTCGGCATCTCATAGAGACTTCGAAAATAATTACAGCAAAATGCCACAATCACCAACGTCCATACCGACGGACTGCTGTCCGTCGGCATCTCACAAAGAGTTCAAAAATAATTATAGCAAAATTCCACAATTACTGACGCTGATACCGACAGACCACCATCTGTCGGCATCTTATAGAGAGTTCGAAAATAATTATACCAAAATGCCACAATCACTGACGCTGATACCGACAGACCACCATCTTTCGGCATCTCACAGAGAGTTCAAAAATAATTACACCAAAATGCCACAATCACCGACGTCCATACCAACGACGTTATCGACGTCCATACCGACGAAATAGGTCTGTCGGTAAGTTGTCGGTGGGAAAATTTTACCGACAAAAATACCGACGGAATGTGTGAATTCCAAAGGGTGTGAATTGAATGCACATCTGACCGTGTCAGCTTACCGACAAAATCACCAACGGACCGCGAAAAATATGGAGGGTAATTAAAAAATTCGGTGCGAAATTTAAAAATTATCAACGGATTTTTAGCACGTTACCGACGGATTTAATTTAAATAATAATAATTTTATATTTCCGTCGGTGAATCTGTCGGTAAAACTGCACTATAAGTTGCGTCCGCCCCTTCAGTTCATTTTTTCTTCTCCTCCGTTTCTCACCTCATAATCTTCAAGGTTTCGGTTTTTTTCCTCTCAAATCTTAAAGTTTTGTTGAATCTCTAGCAAGCTTGGTTGTGAATCTTCATCACATTAAAGGGTATGTGTTTTTTTCTATTTCATTTTATTTTATTTATAGTTATTTTTTATGCTTTTTATGATTTTTGTTTTGTTGAATTGTTTTGTAATGTAGATAAATTTTTTGTTTCAACACATTATTAAGGTATGCATATTTCTTCCCTAAAGTCTATAGTTTTTTTTTAAAAAAAAATTATTGAATATTTTTTATTGTTGTATTGGCATAATTGTAATTAGTTAATTTATTAAATATTTGTTGTTAATGTTGAATTTACCTTAGAATTAGTAATTGCATATGTTGGAATAATTAGTATTTTTACTCTATTATAGCATGATTTGTGTTTAATTATTTCCATTGTTTTTTAATTGTTAGTTTATAATTCTTTTTTAATTTAATGAATATATTTTATTGTTGTATTGGCTTAATTATTTAATAATTTGTTGAATTAATATTGTTAATGTTGAATTTACCATAGAATTAGTAATTGAATATGTTGGAAGAATTATTAATTTTACTCTATTATTGCATGATTTGTGTTTAATTGTTTCTATTTATTTTGAATTTATTGTTTTGTTGTATTGGCATAATTATTGAATAATTTGTTGAATTGTAATTGTTAATGTTGAATTTACCTTGGGATTAGTAATTGAATATGTTGGAATAATTAGTATAGATTGGGTCAATTGGTTGTGGCTATTGTTAATATTTGCAGGTTTGTGGATTTGGATAGTATCCAAGTATAGGGGAGGTGCTGCTGATTTTTTTTTAACATTTGAATTTAATTAAATAATTATTTATATAAAATTGGTTAGATGCACAGAATGAAAACCAGAGCTTCATGTCCGGTCGCATCAAGTTCGTCTAGCAGCGAGGAAGATATTTCCTTAGGTGCCTCTCAAAAAGAGGCACCTACACCACTTGCGCCGTCAGCTGATGCTGCCTCTTCCAGCGCTATTTCACATCGCAGAAGCGGCGTGCCTTCACAGAGGAATCAATGGACTCGCAAGTATGAGGCACAATGGAAGGACAATCTTTCAATGTAAGTTTGTTAAGGTTTTAGTTTTTTTTTTTTAAAAAAAAATCAAATTTAAAAACATAATTTATGAAGTCACTATTTAATTAATTTCATTTCTTTTCAGGTTCACAAACATTGAGGCCGCCCAAGTAATGTCATCGGCGTTTAAATCGTCGATGGAGATTCCATTGTTTCAATGGAGTCAGATATCCAGGCTTCAGGATGCCTCAAATCAATGCATGGTTTTCTAAATTTCAGGTTCGTGTTAATATATAATATTCAGCTTATTTATAATAAACTCTTAATATAATTGTAAATAAATTATTAACATTTTAAAAAACTATTTTTTATACACAAAATCGATTATGCTAGAACGAGTAACATAACACTATTGTGAGGAGGGTGTGGGAAAATCACGCGGCAACTAGGTAACATCGAAAACAATACAACTTTTTTTTACAAAAAAATTTATGTTTCGAAATGTAATTTTTGCTTGCGTGAAGTAGGTTGCGTGATTTTTGGTATGAAGCCCAAAAATAGGCAAAAAAAACTGCGAGGGATAGGGGGTTCTAAGGCTGGAACGATGTTGCGGTTTGGAGGGATTTCAAACCGATATACATCCCGGAGGATATATGGCCGCACTATCTTGAGTACGTGATGTCTGAGCGGTTCACATGACGCTCACAATCCGGTGCTGGCAACCGGAATCAGCCAATTCATGGCTCGGTGACAACGCACACCGGCGGCTCTGTTCCGTTTGCTGCACATGCGAAATGGATGATAAAATTAATTTAAATGAAATATATCATTCAATTTATTTGTTGTTAATAAATTTTTTTCATTATAGGCTACCTCTCTTGGACGCAAGCTGAGCCCTATGAAGCTGTTTGTGGAGACGCACGTGCGGAGTCAAGACCGCCAAAGGGGGTGCAACAGTTCGTTGACAGCCGTGCTCAACATTTTGTGGTATGTTTGTTCAACCATTTTATTTTGTAAGTTATTATTATGTTTATTGAATTGAATATGATGATTACTTTTTTTTATTTTCAGGAGACCTATTATAATCGGTTGAGGGAGACATACTGGGACGATCCTTCAACCCATCCAGAATTCGATCTGGATTTGTGGATGGAGGTTAGATCATCAAGTGGACCCGATAAGAATCGGGTTTATGGGCTCTCCAACACTACAGTTGACAACTTGCGGATGACCCGTACTGCTTCAACTGTCGGGAGCTCCCAATCAGTATCGAGCTCCCAATATAAGGAGTTTGTGGCCTTGCAGTAAAAGTGCGACCACTTATCAGAGACGTACACACAACTCAAAGAACAATACAGAGCAGATTCTGAACAACAAAGAGCGGCCTATGAAGAGCTTCGTCAAATAGTCATGAACATGGCACAAGGTGGAACATGTGCACCCAATCCTTTTTGGCCGCATAACAGCCAGCCTCCTCCTCCTCCTCCTCCTTTATATTAATTTTTAATAAACATTATTTACATTTAAAATTTCATTTAATGTTTTTGTTGTTACTCTTTTTTGGACCCCCACGTGCTAGAGACGGTGTATACCTCTTTTGAATAGAGTGTAGGGGTTTAGCTCATGTTCGCTAGAAGATTGACAAAAGCATATAAGAAATGTTTTTTTCAAAAAAAAAAAAAACCTGGTGTGAGCTATTTTCTGCTCTTTTTAGCCTTCCCCTTTGCTACCAAAATCATCAGGTTTTCTTAGGTTGATCAGGAGTCTTCAGAATGCTAAATTCGTTCCTTCATTATCTTGTTTTTAAGGTTGAATAAATCCTTCAAAATTTGCACTAAAAAATGGTTTTGCTTTTGTCGCAATTTTTTGTTCCAACTTAGGCTCTGATTTTGTCTCGGTTTCGTACGATATATGACCATCCTAGGTATATTCTGTCACTTATTACATGTTGAAAAATTGACGTACACCTTTATTAAGTCCTAGGGATCATTGTTCTTAGAGTAGATTCTTAGTCAGATTTGGATGCTCAGCATTGTCAGATCAAGAATCTTTTTGACCAACTAGATTACTGCCAGATTTTATTTCACTTCGACTCCTTCATCAAAGTTGTATTCCTAGATGCATAGATGAATTTGGGCTTTTCGATCACTTGATTTCGATACCAGAAGCTTAAGGTATTCCCGTTTGAATATCTAACGTGAAGGCAGAGAATTCTGCCGCGAGAAGAATATTGACCTGAGTCTGCACTAAAAAAAATCTATTTTTGGCCTAGTTTTGTGATCTTTTTTCTTAGTTCATACTCTCAGTCATATCAGGATTCTCAGCATTCATCAGTTTTTGAGTTAGACTCGGAGATCCCTTTTGACCAACTAGATTACTGCCAGTTTCTGTTCTATAAAAAGATTTTAACTCACTTCGACTCCTTCATCAAAGTTGTAGTCCTAGATGCGTAGATGAATTTGAGCTTTTAAATCACTTAATTCCGATATCAGAGGCTCAAGATGTTCCCATTTGAATATCTAACGTGAAGGCAGAGAATTCTGCTGCGAGAAGGATATTGACCCGAGTCTGCACTAAAAAAAACTCTATTTTTGGCCTAGTTTTGTGATTTTTTGTTCTCAGTTCATACTCTCAATCATATCAGGATTCTCGGCATTCGTCAGTTTTTGAGTTTAGACCTGGAGATCCCTTTCGCCCAACCACATTACTGCTAGATTCTGTTCTGTAAAAAGATTGTATCTGACTTCGACTCCTTCATCAAAGTTGTAGTCCTAGATGCGTAGAATAATTTTGGCTTTTGAATCACTTGATTCCAATATCAAAAGCTCAAGATATTTCCATTTGAATATCTAACGTGAAGGCAGAAAATTCTTCCGCGGGAAGGATATAGCCCAAGTTCGCGGGGTTGATTCGAAGGATTTTTTTTGCACCAAAGACTGAATCGAAAATTGTTAAAATGAGGGATTGAATTGAAGAAGGATATTGAAAGCTGGATAGGGGGGATGGATCATCATAAATGATAGGATTTTTTCCACACCAATAAGGAAAATGAGACCTTGCAGCTGCACCCTCCTGCTGATTTTCTTTCCTTTTTTTCACTGCAAATTCTTGTTGTTTTTCCTTTATCATCATGCCTGATTTTGGGAGCTGCAATCATGTTTTTTCTGGCCTCATTTCAAAGGGAGCAGCTGGCCCTATGGAAGGAAAGAAAATAGCCACACCCTCCTCTAAAACTAGAAAGAAATCAGACGTACTGCACCAACACAAAATCAGAATATTGTAGCTTCCTTTTGTGTTTTTTTTTACTGCAAATTAGTAGGGATTTATGTCCTAGGATTAATGCATTGAATCCTTCCTAAATAGAGACATATTTAGACTATATATAAGCCCTTCTAATGACCTAATGGGGGCAGCAAAAAGGGAGCAAAAAAATAGCAAAAAGAGAGCAAAAAAATAGCAGAAAGAGAGCAGAAAAATAAAGGAAAAACGCAAGAGAGGCAGAGTAGAAAAAAAACGCAGAACAGAGGGAGTTTCTTGCTTGCATTCTGATATCACCGTGAGGTTGTTGCAGTAAACCATTGCAGCCAGCACATCAACTTCAGTATCCTTGTTTCTCCTGTCATCTACCAGTAGCTAAGGAGGCACCACTTCTTCGCTTCCAGTTGTTGCAGTAAACCATTGCAGCCAGCACATCAGCTTCAGTATCCTTGTTTCTCCCGTCATCTACCAGTAGCTAAGGAGGCACAAGTGAGTCTTTCGGTCTCTAGTTATTATCAGCTACAAAAGGATCTACTGGAAAATATTTAAAACAGACAAACAACGTCGCTGCAGCTTCTTTGCTTCTAGGTCTGTTTTTCTCTTTACCCCGCAGCATGCATTTTTCTGTTTTAAGTTTGCACTGTTCAAGTGAATTAATTCACTTGAAAAATATTTTATAAACTGCACCCCTTTTCTTTTTTTTCTTTTTTTGTCCAACCGGGTCACTTGTTTGGGCAAGTGACCCGCCAGACTTACTAATTTTTTTAAAAAAATAAATAAAGAGAAAGTGATTTATGATTTTTTTGGTATGTTTATTTTAAGATCTAAATTCTTTTTATTATAAAAATATTAGTCTTGTGTTTAGAATACTCGGTTTTTTTTTTTGTTTTTTTGACGCAATGTGATAAATATATATATATCAAATTTGTTTTCTTATGTGTTGCATATGGCCAATACCCTAACATGTTTCGAATGTCTTTTTTTTTATATATATACAAAAAATATTGGAAGTTTTTTTTTTAAATGTGTTTTCACATGGATTTCTTAAACACAACCAAAATTGTTTTTTTTTTGCATTTTTGGATTTTACAACATGTTTGTAAAACTCCAAAGGGTATTGGCCAAATTCAAAAAAATATAAAAATCTTATTTTGGGTAGGGGGAATTCATCTATTATTCACCGCTAATGTTTGGATAAAGAAATCCTTAAAGGACGAATATCCAAAATATTATTGGGAGTAATAAATCCGCACACATCCTTGAAAGAAGCCTTGATTATAATCGAGGACATTTCAAAAATTTTTTACTCCACGGTTTACGAGCCGTGAGAGTATAAAATACTAAAAAAAAATAGGTTTGTTTTAGCGCCCTAGATTTCTAAGTTTTTGTCCCTCTTCCTTGCGATTTACAAGTCGCAAACTTTTAAAATACTAAGGGAAAAATGAGCTTTCAAAGCACATGGAATCTCCTTGGATTTCTATCCAAATAAATTTTATTTGAATCAAACCTAGGAAAATTGATGGGATTAGAAAACACCAACACCATAGCAATTATAGAGCAAACCAAACACCAAGCAGCTTACCTTAGGTAGGGCATACTAGGGGTGCTAATACCTTCCCTTTATGCAACCAGTCCCTTGCCTTATAATCTCTGAAAGACTAGTTAGGGTTCCTAGTGACCAAAATACTAGGTGGCGACTCCTTTACACAAAAAACATAAAAAATAACCCAAAATCAATAGAATGGTCGCCGCGCTCCGCCGCAAGGGTGTGATAGGATGGTGACTCCACTGGGGACTTAGGACTAGGCTTGATAATTTGTTTGTTTATGCTATGTATTATTGGTTTTTGTTTTCTTACATGAATGATACTTTGTTTAAAAGCTTTAGCATGCATCTTTACATTCTATCATACATGGTATAGTCATGCATCACTTTATTATTATTATTATGTTTTTGAGGGCACACACATGTAACTTTAAGTTAAGTGGGGAACTAGCAGCTTGCCTTATGACTTGAGTCAAGGTTTAAGTTTGTGTAAACCCCAACTCTTTGCTGAGTGTTTAGACTGGTTGTGATTGGTACACGTGCCATCCCACTATCTGCTAGACCTCCATATCGTCTTTACGAGGGTGATCACTGGAACAACAAGAGACCCTCTTTTTAGAGACCAAGTAGTAAACCTACCCTATGTCTCACGTAAAAGAACTAGAACCTATCCTTAGGGTGTATGCTCCATAATATCTTTTGCATCAAAACAAGTCTAAACCCAATGCATTTTGAATTGCAGGACTTGTGAACGAAATTGCCATCATCACTAAATCTTTCATCATAGAGTATGGGAAAAATTCTGAACTGTCACAATTGACTGAAGGAGACTGCCTTAAAAGCGATGCTAAGAAGATGTCACCAATCAAGAACCTGAATTGCATTATGAATGAGGTGAACAAGTTAACGACTCATTTTTAGAATGTAGATAAAGATGCAAGGGTAGAAGTTTTAAGCCTAGCTATGCGAGCTCTAGTTCATTTTTTGGATCCATGCTATCGATGTTTTTCTTTTGGAAGCATAGACCTATGTCCAACTGTTGAGGAATATGGGATGTTGACCGAGTTTCAAAACAACTTGTATCGGATTTATTTGCCTTTGAGATCTGACAAGATCATCCCCGAACTGTCAAAACTGCTTAGAATCTCCAACTTGGAAAAGTTTTTGAAAAAGAATGGTACCGGTTTGAAATGGAGGATGCTAGAAATTGAATTGCAAAAGAAGTCAGGATTAGAAAATGAGAGATTGATTGCTTTGGGTATATTTGGCCTTGTGTTGTTCCCAAGCCAGACTGGTTTAGTGAGTTTGGAGACCGTTGCTACTTATGTAGAGTATGAGAATACATAAATCAATCTAGTGGCTGCTATTTTAGCTGAAATGATTTTAACACTTAACCATTGTAGGAGGACCGGAAACGGAGCAATGAGATGTTGCACGCAATTGTTGTATATTTGGATGGTTAGCCATATCAAAACAAAAAAGCCTGTCTTCAATAATTTTTGGTGGTTCACCCAAAGACCCCTAAAGTTAGTAGAAGAAGAAGAATGGGGAGATCTAGACAACCAAGGTTGGGTTGACAAATTAGGTTTGCCTAATAGTGATTTTAAGTGGAGAGCCCCATGGGTAACGACAGTAAAGGTCCTAATGAGTTGTGGACAAAGACGTTGGGTACCATTAGTAGGGATTACAGGTTATGTGAGTTATGCTCCTGCCTTAGTGGTAAGGCAACTTGGGGGCATGCAGTTTGTTCCCAAGACTATGGGAATTGCTCAATTCTTTGGTTTGTTCAAAGATCCCATTGCATAAGAGGTTTTGGAGATCATCAAACAAGATTGGAAGCATCTGGTTTTGGTTGAGATAGAAGGTTTAAAAGATCCAAGTGCAAGCGAAGGATATGCAAAATGGAGAGGCTTAGCTGCTTCAGCCATGCCTTGTGTAGGAGCCAAATCTCTTCAAGCTGTAGAAGAGCCTATTAAGAGAAAAAGGGTTAACAATGAAGATGAGTTGAGAAGGCAAGTGGAAAAACTTCGAATAGAGTTGAGCAAAAACAGAAAAGACAAGGCAATGTTGGAAGAAATGATGCTAGAAGAGGATAAAAGGAGAGCATTTCTAGATGAGCAAATACAGTCTAGAGATGCGAAAATAACAAAGCTTGAGTTAAAGCTAGGTGAGGAGAAGATTGCTAGGAAAGAAAGTAAGAAGGACCTAGTTGGAATGAGTTTGGATTGGATGTAAAGTTCCTTTGAACTTGAAGCAATGGAGATTGACTTTAACGATTGCCAAGGAAGTGTAGAGTGTTACCAAGAAAAATTTTCACAAGTGAAGTTCGAACTGATGGATAGGATTGGCAAGTATGAGGATTTGAATAAGAAATATAGGGAGTTAGAAAGCCATTCAATGGGGATTGTAAAATAAAGTAAAAGGAGAGCTTTCGAGGATGTTGAAGCAGAGTTAGCGGTTAAGAAGAATGAGATAAAAGTTATGAGGATAAAACTTGATAAGGAGCGTGAAAAGGTGAAGTATTTAGACGAGAAGCTAGTAGCAATGGAAAAACACAAAGATCAAATCGACGCCAACAACATTGCTTTGAACAAAACCAACATGTTGCTCATAGAAAAGATGACCAAGACAGATGAGCAAATGGACGAAGCTGCTGCACATGCTCGAATTATTAGAATCAATGCATGGAATGTGGGAGGAGACATCATTCGCTATCGTCGAAGCCTAGCTGAAACTGATGCCTTTCTAGGGAAGATTGAGAACCGCGGCTTTGCCTTCTTACCTTTGGCTAAAGAGTTTATGGAGGAAAGGGATTAACATTTTGTATTTCTTTTTATTTCTAAATGTAATAAATTTATCAAGCATTAATGAAAAGGGCATTGACCCATCTTCTTATGCAAAATTTGTCTCTTGGTGAATATGATTCAAGCAAACGACTCGAAAGGCAGAACTCCTATCAAAGCAATGTGACAAGAGAAACTATGCTTATAATGTGTGGTGGCTATTATTCATTCACAAGAAGGCTGCATCCATACCCAATGAACAAAGCATTCTTATCACAATCATGCATTTTTCTCATACATCTATGCACGCATCTGCAGATTAAGAAACATAGGTCCCTCTTCTAGAATCCACAACACTCAACAAAGAAAAAGAATGGAAAATGAAGAAAGGTCACAACCAGAAGCTCAATACCAAAGAGAACTTAAAGGAGTTCAGAATGATGTGGCGCACATAACCAGTATGTTAGAGAAAATGTTGAGAGCCAGAGATGGAGAGGGAACGTCTACTCAACCTGATGAAGCACCAGCAATAGCTCAAATTCCTATCGCACCTATAAACATGGGGGCAAATACACCAAATAAACAGCATCCTAATCCCACTCGGCCCATCCAAATCCCTATTACAATGGATTTAACAAACGAGGATCCACATGACGTCAAATTCTCTAATCATGAAGGGTATGATAAGTGGACTGCACTAGAAGAGAGGCTAAGGGCAATTGAAGGAAATGATTTATTTGACCCAATTAGGGCCGCTGAAGTATGTTTGGTGCCTAACATTGTTATTCCAAAGAAGTTCAGAGTGCCAGAGTTTGTTAAGTATACCGGGATGGAATGCCCAAAGACCCATCTTCGTTCCTACTATAGCAAAATGGCAGAAGTTATCCATGATGATAAAATGTTAATAAACTTCTTCCAGGATAGCTTGACAAGATCGGCCCTCAGTTGGTATATGAGGCTAGACAACATTAGGATCAAGAAGTGGACGGACCTGGTAGATGCTTTATTAAAGCAATACAAGTTTAATCTTGAGATTGCTCCTAATAGGACCAGTCTGATTACCATGGAGAAAGGAATTCAAGAGTCTGTGAGGGTTTATGCTCAAAGGTGGCATGACCAAGCTATCAATGTACAACCTCCACTAATAGAGACGGAGATGGTGACACTGTTTGCTAATACTTTTAGGGCTCCATACTATGAACACCTTATGGGTAGTTCAGCACAACATTTCTATGATGTTGTGCGGATTGCTGAGAGGATTGAACAAGGAATCCGAAGTGGGAGAATTGTAGAACCTATAGAGAAGAGAGGTTTCATTGGGAAAAAGAGAGAAAATGAGGTGAATAATCTAGAAGGGAGAGGCAAAAACTACCAAACACCTACCACCCAAGTCACCAGTATCAATTTTGCCAAACCCCCCATCCCAAACCAACCCAATCAAACAAAATTCCCAGCAAATAACCAAAGCAATTACCAAAGAAGAGACAACCGACCATCGAAAGAACAATTACCACCTTTACCAATAACCTTAAAAGAGTTGTATGCCAAGCTGTTGAGTATTGGGCAGATAGCTCCCCTACCCGTACCACCTATGCAACCACCTTTCCCTACCTGGTACAACCCCGAGGTGACTTGTGAATACCACGCTGGTCACGTGGGTCATAGCATTGAGGCTTGCTTTGCTTTTAAAAGAAAGGTATTGCAACTGATCAAAGTTGGATCGGTCACTTTCGAGGATTCGCCTAATGTGAATTCAAACCCTTTACCCAAACATGTCGCTAGTAGTGGTGGAGTGAATACCATGGAGATTGGTAGTAAAGAGAGAGTGTTAAAAGTGACCATGACAAAGCTATACTTTATGTTGTTGTAGTCTGGATATTTGGAAAAATCAACTGAATGCTGCAAATGGGAAAGTAACTTTTGCCCCTTCCATAAAAAGAAAGGGCATCACATTGATGAATGCATTGAATTTCATCAAAAGGTTGCAAGAATGCTAACTCTAGGAGAGTTAAGGATTGAGGCCGTAAATGACAATGAAGAGATAGAGATGATAGAGAATCGAGAGAAATGTAGAATCCAATCAACAGCTAATGGGCTCTCAAAATTGGTATTAACTAAGCCCTCATATGCAAACAAAGTAGACTATGGAGTGATGCCTAGAGATTATGGTTATACCTCGAATATTGAAACTCCTTTGCCGTTGTTCTGAACTGAGATAAGTGGGCTAACTTGGAGTGGTCACTGTTTCACACCTGAAGAACTAGAGAAACAAAGAAAGGCTAGGGGCAAGGAGGTGTTGGACCTCGATAAAGAGTTTGAGGTGAATAAACGTGTGACTGAGGAAGAAAAAAATGAGTTCCTGAAATTGATGAAGCATAGTGAGTACTGTATAGTGGATCAGTTGAAGAAGACCCCTGCCAAGATCTCCATCATGTCATTAATACTCAGCTTCGAGCCGCATCGTAATGCTTTGCAAAAAGTACTGAATGAGGCCTATGTACCCCAAAATATTGAACAAAAGACTATGGAGCATCTAGTAGGGAGGATCCATGCTGCCAATTACTTATATTTCACGGAAGATGAACTTGACGCTGAAGGAACTGGACATAACAAGCCCTTGTATGTCATGGTCTGATGCAAAGATTGTCTCATCGGTAAGGTTCTCATCGATAACGGCTCGGCCCTTAATGTGTTACCAAGGCATATGCTGGATGAAATGCCGGTAGATCCCTCACACATGCAACCTAGTGTGATGACGGCTAGAGCGTACGATGGCTCACCAAGGCAAGTGATAGGGACAATTGAGGTCGAACTAGCTGTGGGTCCACAAGTCTTTCTAGTAATCCTTCAAGTGATGGATATCCACCTTTCCTATAGTATGTTGTTAGGAAGGCCATGGATACATTTCGCGCGAGCTGTCACCTCCTCGCTACATCAATGTTTGAAGTACATTGACAATGGTGTTCTAGTTACTGTTAAGGCTGAGGAGACTATATCAATGGTAAGAAATGTGGCGGTTCCATTCATTGAAGCTGAAGATTGTAAGGATGGAAACCTTCATGCATTTGAGGTTGTGAATACCAAGTAGGTGCCCGAGAACATTGTGTTGTGGAAGCTAGAAATCTCAGAGGCCACCAAAATGGCTGCTAACAGCTTTTTGAAACACAAGATTCCTTTCCCATATGACATTGAGAAAGGAAGGCTTGAATGGATGGATATAATCAAATTGAAAGCTGCAGAACAGAGGTTTGGGCTTGGATATAAGCCCAAGAAGGAGGATTACAAGCGAGCTGCTGGTGCAAGAAGGGAGAAGAGAATGGCTAGGATTAAAGGAAGGAAGCCTGAAGAATAAAGCTTAGCCATCCCTCCAATCAGGATTTCGTTTCCAAAGGCTGCATATGTGATGCAACCTGATAAGGGACATGGAAACCTCCTTTAGAAGTTTTTTTCAATGAACATAAACACTCTGGAGGAAAATCAAGTCAAGGACATTGCTAAGAAAATTGAATCCAAAAAAAGGGATGAGGAGCTGCCACAATTAACCACCCACACTTTGGAAGAAGTCACCGTCAAGACTTTTGTTCGAAAGCTAGCCGAAGGAGAGAAGTTCCAGAATTGGGAGACCCAAGAAGCTCTATTGGTTTTTAAAATGTAATCAACAATGATTGTTGGATTATAATTTTATCTATGTTGTTTGCCTTTTTTTGCTTTATTTTGTTTTTATTCATTAACAATCGAGGCTCAAGATGTCAATTGGATTTTATTTTGTTTTTGAGCCAATCTTTTGCTTTTAATGAGATCATGCATTTTCAAAATTCATCTTGATGTTTTACTATGCATTTACACATCACTTTTCGCTTTCAGGAACCCTGAAAGTGGATCCTCCACAACAACACCTCCACTTTACATTGAGAATGAATGGCCAAACTTTAAAGAATACATAGTAGTTGTAGAAGATGAGGAATGGGAGGAGAAAAACATATGGGAATTCACAAAATTAATAGAACAACACGAACAGGCTTGGAGGCCCGCTAAAGAGGAACTGGAAACCATAAATGTAGGTAATGAAGAAATCAAGCAAGAGCTGAAAATAGGGACTTTGATCACACATGAAGAGAAGGAAGAGTTGATTGCACTGCTTCGAGATTATGTAGATGTCTTTGCCTGGTCCTACGAGGATATGTCTGGTTTAATACGGATATTGTAGTACATAGGATACCACTGGTGGAAGGATGCAAGCCGATTAAACAGAAGTTAAGGAGAACTCATCCGGAGATCTTAATCAAAGTAAAGACAGAAATTGAAAAACAATGGAACACTAGTTTTTTGGAGGTAGTCAAGTATCCACAATGGGTGTCAAACATAGTGGTGGTACCCAAAAAGGAAGGTAAAATTAGAGTTTGTGTGGACTTTAGGGACTTAAATCGGGCTAGCCCTAAAGATAATTTCCCTTTACCACACATAGATATGTTAGTTGATAATGCAGCACGCAGCTCCACATATTCCTTCATGGATGGGTTTTCAGGCTACAATCAGAAAAAAATGGCACAAGAGGATAAGGAGAAGACAACCTTTATAACACCATGGGGAACCTTTTGCCACAAAGTCATGCCATTTGGCTTAAAGAATGCTGGGGCCACCTACCAAAAGGCTATGGTGACTTTGTTTCACGGCATGATGCACAAAGAGATTGAAGTATACGTGGATGACATGATTGCTAAATCTAAAGAAGGAGAGAATCATGTCCAAATATTGAAGAAATTATTTGAAAGGGTAACGAAATATAAGTTGAGGCTTAACCAAGCAAAGTGTTTATTCGGGGTGAAATCCGGTAAGTTGTTGGGATTTGTGGTGAGTGACAAAGGGATAGAAGTGGATCCTGAAAAAGTAAAGGCTATTCAATCTATGCCACCCCCCAAGACTGAGAAGGAGGTGAGAGGTTTCTTAGGAAGGCTGAATTACATTGCTCGGTTTATATCCCAATGAACCACTACTTGTGATCTGATCTTTTTTTTGTTAAGGAAGAAGAACCCTGGAATATGGAATGAAGAGTGTGATGAGGCTTTTGAGAAAATCAAGCAGTATTTAATAAATCCACCTCTGCTTGTTCCACTTGTACCAGAAAGGCCATTGATATTGTACCTAATAGTAACCGAAATGGCAATGGGATGTGTGCTTGGGCAACATGATGAAACCAGAAGGAAGGAAATGGTCATTTATTACCTAAGCAAGAAGTTCACGGAATATGAGTCTAGGTATACTGTGATTGAGAAGCTATGTTGCGCACTAACATGGGCTACAAAGAGATTACGTCAGTATATGTTGTATCACACTACATGTTTAATTTTCAAATTAGACCTGTTGAGGTACATTTGTGAAAAGCCCTATCTATCTAGCCGAATTGTAAGATGACAAGTTCTATTGGCTGAGTATGACATAGTATATATGACAAGGAAAGCCGTGAAAGGGAGTGTTATTGTCGATCACCTGGTTGACCATACTATGGAAGATTATGAGTCGTTAAACTTTGACTTTCCCGATGAAGATGTGCTTGCAATCGAGGAAGAGAAATCAGATTTGTGGGTTATGTATTTTGATGGTGCTGTAAATGTATGTGGTAACGGAGCGAGTGCAGTGATAATCTCTCCTAATAAGAAGCATATCCGGTTTCAATTAAGCTGCAGTTTGGGTGCACCAACAACACGGCTGAGTATGAAGCTTGCATTCTTGGTTTAGAGGCTGCATTAGAGATGAACATTAAAAAGATAGATGTGTATGGAGACTCAATGCTGATCATTTGCCAAGTAAAAGGAGAATGGCAAACCAAGGAAGAGAAGTTAAGGCCTTACCAAGAATACCTGTCTAAGCTAGCTAGAGAATTTGAGAAAATAGAGTTCACCCATCTGGGAAGGGAAGGAAACCAGTTTGCAGATGCTTTGGCCACACTAGCATCTATGACCAAGATAGACTTTGGGCACAAGGTACAGCCAGTACACATCAGTATCAGAAATAACCCAGCTCATTGCTACTCAGTTGAAAGAGAAGTGGATGGAAACCCTTGGTACTATGTGTAAACCCCCATAAATAAAAATAAATAATAACAACAATAATAATAAAAAGAAAGAATAAAAAAACAACACATAGGATCGAAGTAATGACGTTTCGATGAGTAATGGATATTTGATATGAAAGAAATGAATAAATAGTAGGAATGACAATAAATGTGTCATGTGAGAGAGAGAATGATCTCCATAAACAAATTTAAAGATATTGTTGAAGTCGAAAAGAGAGTCATGATTTTTAGTTTAAAACTTGTAACATTGGCGAAACCGGTGATGAGTTTCAATGGATAAAAGAATAAGAAAAAAAAAATAGAAGATATGTAAACCCCAGTCAAAACACGTATTCTGACAAATAAATGATAAATGTGGTAATATTGAATTTATTGATTATAAATTAAGGGGAAATGTCATGAGGATCTAAGTAAATAAATTAATGCATGAAATTCAGATTTTAGTGTAAAAGACACTAATTGTCTAGTTTTACAATATCGATGATATATCTCAATCCGACCGTTGGATCGGGTTGAAATTTTGTAAGGAATCTCCAGACATATTGTTTTATATTAGGTTTAAATTTCGTGTCAATCGGAGTTTGGAAAAGATTTACGAAGAGTACTGAAAATCGGGTAAATGAAAGAAGATGACACAAGGGGCATTTTTGTAATTTTATCAAAACAAATACTCTCCTCTCCTCTCTTTAAAAACAGAGCACGTCCTCTGCAAATGAAAAAAAAAAAACAGGAGGGAGACCATTTGTTTTGTCCCATTTTCTTTATTTTCTCTTCATTTCTTCAAGCTAAATCAAAAGGGAGTGTTCTTAGGAGGATTCTATCCAAGAAAACAAATTAAATAACAACTTAGAGAGTTATAGAGCTTGAGAGAAACAAAGAGAAGAAGCTGGAAATTGGAAGAGGAGGACATGATTTTTCTAAATTTTTGCAAGAATTCATTGAAATAAGTTAAAGTAGCAAAGGTAAGCAACATACCCTTTAGTAAATTGGAAGAGGAGGACATGATTTTTCTCTCTTGTTCTTGCATGAGGAGAAGAAAACCTCCAAGTTTAAAATTCTAGGGTTCATATAAATATTTTGGGGGAGTAATTGTTCATGTGAATTTTGAGATTAATTACATGATAATGGCTTGATTTGCTGAAAAATAGAAAGAATAAATTGATTTGAAACTATGGGTTTTGGGATTTCAACAGGGCATGCACTTCGGCAGCCATAGTTTGACTTTCCACCGTTGCTCAATGTCACCTACATTCTGACCGGAGGGATTGTAAATATCAGACTTCGTTTGAGGGCTGTCACCGGAGGAACATTTTTGGAAAATCACCCTTCAAGACAGCCTTGTTCGTCAGCTGTTAAATCATCATTTCATCGTTGGATTGGTCTGGAATTTGGATATGTCGTTCATCCAGATGTTATATAAATTCTGAACAGTTTAGTGATTAGTACTTAAAAGTGCATGTTTATCAAGGTTTTATATCATCATTTTGCACTTGAAGTATCAATAACTCCTTAACTAAAGCATGTTTTATAATAACAAGTTTGATACTATAAGATACCTTAATTTATGGTAAATGCTCATCTTAAATGCAGGCCTATCACATAAATAAAAGGATTGATTGATGAGTTTAGTATTGAAAGTGAAAGGACAAAGAGATGGCCAAACTTAGAAAAGAGATGCCGGTGCAGTCCAAACCGGAACATTGCTCGGTAATTGGATCATATCTGGAGCTCTAGATCTCGGATTTAGGTCCATTTTATATGGATGGAAAGGTAAGACAAAGGCCTACAACTTTCATGTGGAGCCCAAGATTTAAAAAGGCCGTTTGAAAGTCCAAAATGAAGGAACAACGAAGAAGTCCTAAGCTGTTTTGCAGCCCAGACACTATTTAGTGTTCAGCCCATATCTTGAGTTCTAGAAGTCCAAATGATCTCATCTTTTTTTTGTTGGAAAGCTGAAACAATTTCCTAAAACATTCATGAGGATTCTGGGCAAATTCTGATGTTATAAATGACGTCTTGTTCAGACAAGAAGATAAGAATTGTCACCAAGTCAAGATGTGGCCACCCACTCATCAATTAATTAACAAATCAATAGTTCCAAATTTTGGCCTATAAAAGGAGGCACTTACCATGTATTGAGGCATCTTAGTTTCTAGATCAAGATCATGCTCTTGCTTTCTCTCTTTGTATTGCTTATGTTTTGCTTTCATTAATATCAAGTTTATGCACTTAATTTCCTTTCCTTTACTTAGTTAACTTCTTTCTCATTTATGTTTTTATCTTGTTCATCTATGTTTCTTTCTTTCATTATGTTTTGCTAAGTTAATTATGTCAAGGTGAAAAGGGTACACTAATGGTGTAAGAATAAGTATAATATAAACTTAACATGGACCTTAACGTTGGATACTAACATGTTTTATATTTGTTATCTTGTTCACTTTTAATACTTTGCTTGTTAAATGGTTAATCTAGATTTATGTTGTATAACACTTGGTACAAACAAATACTTGGTACTTTCATAGCCCATACTGTATGGTATAACCGACACCTGAGCTATGAAAGGAACTTGATTTGTTGTTAACATAAGTTATAATCATGAATGCCTGCCAACATTTAAAGTATTAGCTTTATTCGAATAAACATAACTAATGTAATCATATTAACAATTTTTAATCTGATTGGAACCTCCTTTATGTGTGGTTTCCAATTGAGTATTAAGAGTTTATATTATACTTGTTTGAAGTACCATTAGTGGATCCTCTAACCTTGACATTTATTTTTTATCGTTGTTTAATCCTTACATTAATCTTTCAACTCAAAGTTCTCATTAATTTCTTCCTTCTCTTCTTTATTATTGTTGTTGTTGTTGTTGTGTTGTTTATTATTATTATCTGTTCATAAACTCAGTATATATGCTGGAAACCTGTGACCCGATTATTCTCAGGTTATAACAACGCCACGTACTGAGTATTGTTATTATTATTATTACTATTACTAGTACTACTATTGTTATTATTATCATTATTATTGTTATTGTTGCATTGTTATTTATAATTTATACAATTAACCTCTCTGTGGTTCGACCCCGGTCTTGCCGGGTATTTATTACTTCGACACTCCTGCACTTGGGAGAAGACATCAAGCTTTTGGTCGTGTCAAGTTTTTGGCGCCGTTGCCGGGGAGGTAAATTCTTGTATAAAATTATAATACTTAATTTATTTTATCTCTTCACTTTTCATTTTATCTAACTTTTGTTTTGTTTTCTTTTGTTCTTTTTTCTTCTCTTGTCTTTTTCTTCCTTTTATTCTCTTCTTACACGTGCATGAGAGTTTGGTCACGTACATTAAGTGGTCGACTTTGTAGGGTATCCTCATCATTTTTAGAAAATATGGCCGAAGAAGATAATCAATCGCTTCATAATGAGAATAATGAGAATAACCGTATGAGAACACTTAGAGACCACATGAATCCCAAGAACAAGTGCACCCTCATGCATAGTTTTTCCCTCCTGATGCATCTCATTTTAATTTTAAGCCAGACATTATTCAACTTTTACCCATCTTTTCATGGCTTAGACTTAGAAAATCCATACTTGCATTTTAAGGGGAATTTGAGGAGGTCTGTAATACCTATAATGACTCAAATTGTAGCCTGAGCACCATTAGATTAAAGCTTTTTCCTTTTTCATTAAAAGATAAAGCTAAAACATGGCTACAAAATTTAAAACCAGGATCCATTCGTGCTTGGGATGAAATGCAACAACAATTTTTAAAGAAGTTTTTTCCGTCTCACAGAACAAACTCTTTCAAAAGACAAATCATCACTTTCACTCAAAAACCAGGAGAAACATTTTACCAATGTTGGGATAGGTATCGAGATTTGCTTAATACTTGCCCTCATCATGGTTTTGAAACATGGAGATTGGTTTCACATTTTTATGAAGGTTTAACACCTAGAGATAGGCAAATGGTTGAATTGATGTGCAATGGAACTTTCGAAGATAAAGACCCTAATGAAGCAATGGAGTACCTAGACTTGCTAGCCGAAAATGCTCAAAATTGGGAACACCACAGGTACTTATGAGGCACAGTAAAACTCAACCTCATACATCTAGTGGAGGCATGCACAACCTTAGGGAAGATCATGACCTCCAAGCCAAGTTTGCATCTTTAGCTAGAAAAGTCGAGCACTTGAATTGAAAAAAGAGTGGTCAATTAAATCTGTTCAAGACATTGTGTGTCAAATTTGTGAAACTAAGGAACACTCAACAAATGATTGTCCAACTTTGCCTTCTTTTAGGGAATGCTCCATGAACAAGCCCATGCTTTAAACAGTTTCCAAACACCCAAATAACCCATACTCACAAACGTATAAGCCTGGTTGGAGAAATCACCCAAATTTCAGTTGGAAGAGTGATAGCAACAATGCACAAACTTCACAGCCCACCGTTTCAAGCACATCCATAATTTTCAAAATTCTCATGGATATGCACCTCCTTATGCTCCACCTCCTAGAAGAAATCTTGAGGAAACATTGCATGCATTCATTGAAAAGCAGGAGACAATCAACACTCAACTTGCTCAAAAGCAATGACAGATTTTAAAAAATGCTCTTGCAAAGTTACATCTGCTCTCAGTTTTCCAAGAGAAAGGTAAGTTTCCATCTCAACCACAACAAAATCCAAGGGGCAATACAATGCAAATGCGAGTAGTTCTGGAAGCCAACATATGGATCAAGTCAAATCAGTCATCACTCTTCGTAGTGGTAAGGTTATTTGAAAAACCCATTCTTGAACCTTGTGAGAAAGATGAATGAGTCTATCTCTGTGGGTAAGGAAGGGGTTGAACCTGAACATTGCAAAAAAAGGCTGATTCCCCGCCAGCACTTCCATTTTCCTCATGCCATGACAAACAAAGGAAAGTCAATCACAACTCTGAAATCTTTGAAACTTTCAAACAGGTAAGATCAATATACCTTTGTTGGATGCTATTAAACAGGTTCCTTCCTATGCTAAATTTTTTGAAAGACCTATGCATTGTGAAGAGAAAACTGAATGTGAAAAAGAGAAGCCTTTTTAGCCGAACAAGTAAGTGCCATTCTTCAAAGCAATAATGCTTTGAAATATAAAGACCCTGGTTGTCCTATAATTTCTTGCTTTATTGGAGAACATAAAATTGAAAGAGCCCTTACTTGATCTTGGAGCTAGTGTGAATTTACTTCCATATTCAGTCTTTCAAAGTCTCAATCTAGGTGAGTTAAAACCAACCTCTGTAACTCTTTTACTTGCTGATAGATCTGTAAAAGTGCCTAGAGGAATAGTTGAGGAATGTGTTAGTACAAGTTGATAAATTCATTTACCCTGTAGATTTTGTTGTCTTGGATACACAACCTGTTGAAGCATGTAATTCAATTCCTGTCATTTTAGGACGTCCATTTTCTTGCCACTTCTAATGCATTGAATTAATTGTAGGAATGGACTGAGGAAGCTATCATTTGGAAACATGACATTGGAGATGAATATTTTTCAACATTTACAAGTAAACCTGGGAGATGATAATGATTTACAGGAAGTGGACTTTATTGAAAAATTAGTTCATGATCAATTTCAAACCACTTCTAGTGAAACTAAGATTGATGAATCTGATGATTTGCAAATAATCTACTTTCAGGAATGAAAGACATGCAATTGGAGACCACAAATTGAAGAATTGCCACCACGATCAATTGAGCCATACCTTCAAGTGTTCAACCACCAAAACCTGAATTGAAGCCGTTACCGATTTATCTCAAATACTCATTTTTTGGGAGAAAATGAAACTTTTTCCGGTAATAATCTCTTCAAACTTAATGCACATCAGAAGGTAAGTTATTACAGACTCTGAAAATGCACAAAAATGCATTAGGATGGACCATAGCTGACATAAAAGGAATTAGCCCTTTGATTTTTTCACACACAGGATTTATTTGGAGGAAAATGCTAAACCATCTAGAGAAATGCAACGAAAGGCTTAATCCTAATATGAAAGAAGTAGTGAAAAATGAAGTCAGTTAAGCTTCTAGATAATGGAATCATTTATCCTATTTCTGACAGCAAATGGGTAAGTCCTACACAATTGTACCCCAAAAAGTCTGGAGTTACTGTGATAAACGAATGAGAAAAATGAGTTAATTCCAACTAGGACTATTTACGAGTTGGCGCATGTGCATTGACTATAGGAAACTTAATTATATGACTAGAAAAGATCATTTCCCTCTACCTTTCATGGATCAAATCCTAGAAAGAGTTGCAGGTCATGAATTTTTATTGTTTCCTAGATGGCCTATTCAGGTTACAATCAAATTGAAATTGCATTGGAAGATCAAGAGAAAGACTACTTTCACATATCCATTTGGGTACGTTTTGCATATCGAAGGATGCCTTTTGATTATGTAATACACCAGCCACGTTTCAAAGATGCATGCTTAGCATATTCAGTGATATGGTTGAACGTTTTCTTGAAATTTTTTATGGATGATTTTTCTGTTTTTGGTGATTCATTTGATGATTGTTTGACTAACTTAGAAAAAGGTTTTTGAACAGGTGTGAAGAGAAGAATCTGTATTGCTGAATTGGGAAAAATGTCATTTTATGGTAACAAACGGCATTGTACTTGGTCACATTGTTTCATCGAAAGGAATTGAGGTTGACAAATCTAAAATCGAGTTAATTGCCAACTTACCAGCACCAAAATCTGTTAAAAATGTTAGATCATTCTTAGGACATGCTGGTTTTTAACAGAAGGTTCATCAAAGATTTTTAGTGTAATATCTAAGCCATTGATGTAACCTTCTAACAAGGATAATGTTTTTGAATGGACTGAACATTGTGAAGAAGCCTTTGTTAAACTTAAAAGCTTGCTTACTTTGCTGCTCCTGTCATTCAATCTCCTGATTGGTCATTACCTTTTGAAATAATGTGTGATTGCTAGTGATTATGCCGTGGGTGCTGTCTTAGGACAAAGAAAAGATAAGAAACCCTATGTGATTACTATGCAAGTAAAACTTTAAATAATGCTCAAATGAATTACACCACCACTGAAAAGGAATTACTTGCAGTAGTATTTGCTTGTGAAAAATTCAGATCTTATCTTGTTAGCTCACCTTGTTGTTGTTTTTAGCGATCATGCAGCATTGAAATATCTTCTTTCTAAGAAAGATTCTAAGGCTAGATTGGTGCGTGGATTTTGTACTTCAAGAATTTGATTATCACAATCAAAGGATTAAGAAAGGCACCGAAAATGTTGTTGGGATCATTTGTCAAGATTGACAACAGATTCAAGATCTGACATCACACCAATTAATGATGACTACTTCCGCGATGAATCTTTATTTCTCTATATATGCCTTGGTTTGCTAATATTGTTAATTTTCTTGTTTCAGGACATTTGCCAGCTCATTGGATTACTCAAGACAAAAGAAAGTTCTTGAACGAAGTGAAGAACTTTTATTGGGATGACCCTTACTTATTCAAAGACTATTGTCCTGATCAAATATTTCGAAGATGCATTCCCCTTGACAATGAGGTAAGTAGTGTCATTAAATGTTGTCATTCTGAGGCCTGTGGGGTCATTTCTCATCAAGAAAGACAACTGCAAAAATCTTACAAAGTGGATTTTATTGGCCCACATGTTAAAGATACGCATGCATTCTGCAAAACTTGTGAAAATGTCAAAAGTTAGGATCTATTTCAAAAACGTCACATGATGCCTTAAATACTATTCTTGTCATTGAAAATCTTTGACTGTTGGGTATAGATTTTATGGGTCCATTTCCTCCATCATTTGGTTTTGTTTTCATATTAGTCGCAGTAGACTATGTTTCAAAATGGATAGAGGCAATTCCAAGTCGTAATAATGATCATAAAAATAGTGATCAAGTTTTTAAAAGAAAATATTTTGAGTCGATTTGGAATCCCTCGGGCCATAATAAGTGATGGTGGAACACATTTCTGTAACAAGCCATTTGAGTCTTTTAATGAAGAAATATGGAATCACACAAAGTTACCACCCCTTATCACCCCAGACAAATGGACAAGTAGAACTTTGCTAATAGGGAGATCAAACAGATCTTGAGAAAACAGGTGAACCCTAATAGGAAAAGACTGGTTTTTAAGACTTAATGATGCACTTTGGGCTTATCGAACTGTTACAAATAAAACATCATTAGGTATGTCACCTTATGACTAGTTATGGAAACCTTGTCACTTGCCTGTGAAAATTGAACATAAAGCTTATTGGGCTATTAAAAGCTTTCAATTCAAACCTTGATGATGCTAGTCAGTTGCGAAAATTGCAAATAAATGAGCTTGAGGAAATAAGAAATGATGCATATGACAATTCAAGAATTCATAAAGCAAGAATCAAAGACTTTCATGACAAGAAAATACTAGAAGAAACATTAATGTTGGTCAAAAAAGTCTTGCTTTATAATTCTCGACTCCATTTATTTCCTGGAAAACTAAGATCAAGATGGAGCGGTTCCTTTCATTGTGAAACATGCGTATCCGTAATGGGGCCTGTGATATTGAGAATCCAAAGAATGTCAATGTTTTCAAGGTAAATGGGCATCGTTTGAAAGTTTATTTTGACAATTTTTTCATTGAAAAATGACTCTATTGAATTGAGTGGATCCTGTATATAAAGATTGATTCTTTTTCTCACATTGTTTTGTGTTTGGTGTAACTTTTGTTTTGCTAGTTTCTCTTTCACCCCGGTCAAATGGCGGATAACGGTACTCGTGACTTAAGTCGGTTCTTTCAATTTCCCAAAATAATTGATATTTGTGTATATCTTTGCAATTCTCTGCTCTTTCTCCTTTCTTTGAATCTTTCCCATAATTCTCATTTGAAAATGGACACCACTCTTGAAAAGTTGAAAAGATATTTTCCTGCTCTGCTTTAAAATGCAATTACAAAAATTTACGTGCTAGGTGTGCAAGATTGAGGTTGTTAATGAATCATGGAATTCCTGAAGATATTCGCTGGTTAATTGAAGCAAAGGTTCGATTATCAGGTGAGTCCTCTAATTCTTTCATTTCACACATGCCTGGAACAGGTACAAGCACTTTTGCAAAGAAACGTCGTGCAAAACGACTGAAAGTCTGTCACAGATGTGCCAGATGGACTTGTAATGTGACATGTCGTTCTTTAGGAATGGTATCTGTAAACCGTGAAGATAAGATACAATTCATTAAGGATGGCCTGAGTAAGGGGTCCTTAGATAATCTTTTGTTGACCCTTGAGACGCATCCTAGTGGAGATGTGCATCGTGTCATTCATGATTTATGGCCACAATTTCATAAAGAACATGATCGACTTAGTCTTGGGAATCTGACTAAAAAAGACCCTGTTTGCCAGTTTTTAAGAAAATTGGATGGGAAGCCTATCCCCGACCCATAGAGGGCGTTTAAGCCGTTCTTGGACGTAAAACCAAGGGAAGATGTGTGCCACAATCACAACTGCATGTACATACACATTTTATTTTTATTTTTATTTTCAAAAAAAAAAAAAAAAAAAGAAAAAAAAAGAGAGAGAGTGAGTGAGATTACAGCTGGCCTACATATAGGTGGTATGATTGCATTTTCAAATTCTCATCTATAACTTCTTTTTCCTTCCCTTCATTTCTACTCAACCCATACATTCATCAAACATAGAAGTGTGTAGAAATGGCTGGTTCCTCAAGTCATCACATCACAAATATTTGTGTTTTTGGTGGATCCAGTCCTGGGAAAGAAAAAGAGTTTTTAGACTAAGCAAATCATCTTGGTCGGGTACTAGCTGAGCGAAAGATTCATTTAGTTTATGGGGGAGGTAGCCTTGGGTTAATGGGAGGTGTGTCAATGGCTGCATTAATGGGAGGCAGTCAAGTTTTGGGGGTTGTCCCCAAAGCTTTCGCACAAGGCGACCTCATTGGAAAAACATTTGGAGAGGAAGTACGAGTCCCCACAATGTCTGATCGGATGAATACAATGTTTAACCATGCTGACGCCTTCATTGCCTTACCAGGTGGTCTGGGCACATTGGAAGAGATCTTTCATATTTCCTCTTAGGCCCAACTGCACATTCACCATAAACCCATAGGTTTGTTAAATGTCAATGGTTTTTATGATAAATTACTGTCTTTCCTTGATCAAGCTGTGGAACAGGAATTTCTAACATCTTCGGCACGACAAATCATAATCTCTGCTGCTACTGCTGAACAATTGATTGACCAACTACAATCTTTCATCCCTGTAATTGATCCCTCCATGAGTCGCCTAAATTGGTCAACTACGGAAAGCCGTAAACATCTTAAATTGGATTTGAGCCTTAGTTTGTAAAAACTTTGTGTCTTTTGTTTTTCTTATTATGTTTTGTTATTTCTTATATTTGTTAAGTGTGTTTCAGGTTTGTCAGTGTTTGTTGTTTCAGGTAATGTCTTCTATACTCTTTCTTTCTGCCTTAGCACATTGAGGACAATGTCTCGTTTTGGTTGGGGGGAGAGGGTAGTTGATATATTAAAAAAAAATAAAAAATTATTAACTAACTGTGTTTTCTATTATTAAAACCATTTGACAAACATTGTTATTAGGATAGGCAGAGTATAGAGTCAGTTTTAATTACCTTCTTGAGACACATCTTAGTAAAGTATCTTTATTAGGATGGTAGAGTAAGGAGGAAATTTTATTGACTCTAGAGACGTATCTTAGTAAGTATCATTACCAAGGTCTATCATAATACTTCTTGAAATATTCAGGTTTAACAAACTCTCACATTGTTATCACTTAATTCTGGCTTATATACTCATTTAATAAGTATTCTTAAACCTTCATTTTCACACACACACTTTAACATATGATTGTGGTTGCATATTGGATTATTACATTATTCATGTTCTTTTTTAAAGGTAACAACTAAGGGAAAGGGATAGTATATAAAAAAAAAAAAAAAAACAAACAAATTGAATAATAAAAAAAAAAATAGATAAGTTTGGTTTCGTAGCCTCCTTGATTTAAGCAATTAAGCCCGAAGGGGTGTTTTAACACCTAGTACCCTAAAGTCAACTGACTTGGGAGCTATTGGCCCAGTGCTTGTTATATGGGTTGAGGAGAAAAGCTTAAGGGAATCAAACATTGCACTATCTACATATCAGTATCTACAACCCGAGTTACTAAGCTCGTAGGGGTGTCTCAACACCTGATGCCCTAAGACCAACTGGTCTGGGAGTCATTAGCTTAAAGCTCGCTATATGGGTTAATGATGCATTGTGTTTTAAGTTATATGTATATATACCAAAAAAAAAAAACAAAAAAGAAGAAGATAATCATCTCAACCCAAGGAAGTTAACCTTAGAAAAAACATTAGAACAAAATATTGTTTTCTTCCAATAAAAGCCCCATAATGTATGTTTTCATACATTGAGCACATAAAAGAAGGTTTATTAATATTTTGTTTAAGAAGTATGAAGCAGATATATAAATTTAATAAGAGTTTGTTTATCTGGATAGATTAATGGAAGTTGAATGATGAATGCCTTGCTTTGTGGAACTTGCAAATTGTTTTTCTATTTTGACGCTTTGATTACTAGGGACTAGTAATAAGCTGGTTGGGGGGTGTGATTAGTACTTAAAAGTGCATTCTCATTAAGGTTTTATATCATCGTATTGCACTAAAGTATCATTAAATTCCCTAACTACAACATGTTTTATAATAATAAGTCTGATAATATAATATATCTTTAAATTTATGGTAAATGCTTATTTTGAATGCAGGTATATCTCACAATTCAAAGGATTTATTGATGTGATTAACTATTGAAAGTGAAGAGACAAAAAGAGGACTAGGCTAAGAGAAGAGATGCTGGTTCAATTCCAAACTCGAACACCATTCGGTTATTGGATCATAACTGGAGTTGTAGAACTCCGATTTAGGTCTACGTTATATGAATCAAAAAGCTAAGACATAGACCTACAACTTTCATGAAGAGTCCAAGACTCAAATCTGCCGTTTTCAAGTTCAAATCTTAGGAACAACGGAGAAGTCGGAACCTGTCCTGCAGCTCGAACACTGTTCGGTTTTCAGCTCATATCTTGAGTTCTAGAAGTCCAAATGAGCTCTGGTTTTTTTTTTGTTGGAAAGCTAAGACAATTTCCCACAGCTTTGATGGAACAAAAGGCTCTAATTATGATGTTAGCAATGACGTTTTGACCAGCCAACAATATCAAAACAGCAGCCAACAATATCAAAAACCAGCAGCCAAACCAGCCAACAATATCAAAATCCAGCAACCAAACCAGCCAACAATATCAAGAACCAGCAGCCAACAATGTCAAGAACCAGCCACAAAATCAATGGATGGCCACCAATCAATAGTTCTAATTTTTAGCCTATAAAAGGAGGCATTTGCCATGTATTTACATGTGTTATTTTTCATATCACAATCATCTTCTTGCTTTCTCTATTTGTAATGTTCAAGTTTTCTTTCATGCTATATTAATATCTTGCTTATGCTTTTTCATTTCCTTTCCTATACTTAGTTAACTTATATCATGTTTATGTTCTTATATTGTTTATTTATGTTTTTCTTCTTCATTATGTTTAGCTAAGTTAATTATGTTAAGGTGAAAAGGTTTCAATAGTGGTGTTAGAATAGATATAATATAAACTCAACATGGACTTTAATGTTTATATCCAAGAAAAATTATTATTAACATGTTTTATCTTTTTATCTTGCTAATTCTTAATACCTTGCTTAATGGTTAATCTAGATTTGTGTTGTATAACACTTGGTACATCAAATGCTTGATCCTTCATAGTTTTCGGCCGACATCATTATTATGATAGGAACTTGATTTGTTGTTAACATAAGCTAGCAACATGAATACTTGATGATATTTATAAGTATGGTGTTACTTAGATAAGATAATTAATATAATCATGTTAATAATTTATAATGAGCTAATAACGATAAATCATCCGATTGGAACCTCCTTTGTGTGTGGTTTCCAGTTGAGTAATAAAAAGAGTTTATATTATATTTATTTGAAATACCATTAGTGAATCCTCTAACCTTGACATCTGTTTTATCATTGTTTAATCCTTACATCAACCTCACCTCTCAAAGCTCTCTTTATTATTACTACTACTATTATTATCATTTATGTTGTAACCCATTTTTGGGTCCCCACAAAAATAAATAAAATAAATTGCCACAAGAGGCTAGAAAAATAATAGGAGGCAGAAGCGCTCGACAAATGGTCAGAAAAATCGGTCAAGGAGGTTAAAAATACAAAGATTGGATTTTTGACAGTATATTCTTGAAGGATGAGAGCTCTGTTGAGAAGGAAATTTAAATTTTGAGGAGAAAAGCCCAAGTTTGGATGTTTATGGACTTAATTGGATTTTTAATTGATTTTATAGAGGATTTGATTGCAAGGAAAATTGATTTTTTAAGTCAATTTGGGCTTTAATTAAAGGAAATTAAGTTCTGGGGCCAAAATACTTTTTTTAGGAATTTATTAGGTCAAATCAGGGGCTTAATTGAAGAAATTGGAAGTTTATTGATCAATTATGGGCTTAATTAAGAAAATCTGAAACTAAGGACCAATTTGGGAAATGTGCCTTAATTTACTGTTCACTTTCTTCCTCAGAAAGCTGCCTGAGGGGCTGTTGTCCAGGCGAATTTGCCGGCTCGTGTGGCCTCCAAATCCGACCAAACTTGCACCAAAATATCCACATGCAATCCCTTTATCCCGGAGAATGGTCCGGTCGGGTCGGAAAAGTTGGAAAAGGCTCCGTTGAGTGGCTCAAAGTGGCCACCTCGGGCAGTTCACAGCCTTGAGCTGCCAAATTTGGCAGCTCGAGGTGCACACTTTGAGCCAACGGTTGAGATGCTTCCCAACTGAATCAAGGGCTGAAATGTTTTCCCAACGTAGACAAGATTTCCCTCTTCCACAGCCTATAAATAGAGTCGGATTTAATGATCTGAGGGGGGAGAAATTCGGGTCCAAAGTCAGCCAAAAAACCAGCATTTTCGCCCAATTTCTGCAGATTTTTCTTCTCTTCTTTCTTCCTCTGCACCAGGAACCCGACCCGTCTTCCTCCAACTCCACAGCTGCAACCACCGGCTGAACCACCTCATCACAGCAACAACAACCCCTTCGGCCAAGTGAGCCCCTCTTCCTTTCCTCCTCCTTCCTCTTCCTTTCCTCCTCCTTTTCTTCTTCTTCCTCCGGTACTGTTCACTGCATGAACAGTAGGCGTGAAATATAATTCACGTCCTACTGTTCACGCAGGACATGAGTTATATATATATATATATATATGTGTGTGTGTGTGTGTGTGTGTATTATAATATTATAAAAATAAAAAATAAAAAAAATTCCAAAATCATTTTAAAAAATGTTTATTAAAGAAAAAAAATGTTTTGTTTTCATGCATACGGCCAATACTCTAACATGTTTTGAATGTTCTTTTTATATAAAAAAAAAATATTGGAAGTTTTGAAAATGTGTTTTCGCATAGATTTCTTAAACACAAATTATTTTCTTGCATTTTTGGATTTTACAACATGTTTGTAAAACTCCAAAGGGTATTGGCCAATATTCCAAAAACTATAAAAATCTTATTTTGGGGGAGGAATTCATCTATTATTCACCGCTAATGTTTGGATAAAGAAATCCTTAAAGGACGAATATCCAAAATATTATTGGGAGTAATAAATCCGCACACATCCTTGAAAGAAGCCTTGATTATAATCGAGGATATTTCAATTTTTTACTCCACGGTTTACGAGCCGTGAAAGTATGAAATACTAAGGCAAAAGGAGGCTTTTAAAGCGCTCTGAATTTCCTTAGATTTCTAAATTTTTTGTCCCTCCTTCTTGCGATTTACGAGTCGCAAACTCTTGAAATACTAAGGGAAAAATGAGCTTTCAAAGCACATGGAATCTCCTTGGATTTCTATCCAAATAAATTTTATTTGAATCAAACCTAGGAAAATTGATGGGATTAGAAAACACCAACACCATAGCAATTATAGAGCAAACCAAACACCAAGCAGCTTACCTTAGGTAGGGCGTACTAGGGGTGCTAATACCTTCCCTTTATGCAACCAGTCCCTTGCCTTAGAATCTCTGAAAGACCAGTTAGGGTTCCTAGTGACCAAAATACTAGGTGGCGACTCCAAAGAACCAAATCAGCAAAACAAAAACAAAAAAAAACGAAAGTCGCCAGCCGATGCCGCATTCAGATTTTTTAGGGTGCGACAATTTACATTATTGTTATATTATATGTACGTTAAGTATGCTCTGTGTTTGATCAAGGATCCTGACATTGTTGGTCTTGCCTTGTTCATTCGCATTAGAAATCTGTTTATATTATATAATATATCTCTTTAATATTTTCATAAATTCAGTATATAGGCTGGAAACCTGTGACCTGATCTTTTAGATCATTCTCAGGTATAACAACGCCACGTACTGAGTATTATTATTATTACTCTTAATATTACTATTACTATTGTTCTTATTATTGTTGTTGTCATCGTGTTGTTATTTATAATTTATACAATTAACCTCCCTGTGGTTCGACCCTGGTCTTGCCGGGTTATTTATTACTTCGACACTCCTGCACTTGGGAGAAGACATCAATCTTTTGGTCGTGTCATCCATGAAGGGATTTGCTCAACTCATGCTAGTGGACATGTGATGGCCAGGAAGATACAAAGGGCCGGGTACTTCTGGATGACGTTAGAGAAGGATTGTATCGATTATGTCCAGAAGTGTCATAAGTGCCAAGTATACAGTGACAAAATCAATGCTCCTCCGGCTCCTCTGTTTAATTTAACATCTCCATGGCCCTTCGTGATGTGGGGAATTGATGTGATTGGACCGGTAAACCCAAAAGCCAGCAATGGTCATAGGTTTATTCTCGTGGCTATCGACTACTTCACAAAATGGGTAGAAGCTGGGTCATTTGCTCATGTGACGCAAAAAGTGGTGAAGAAATTTATTGAGAGAGATTTGATATGTCGGTATGGTCCACCAGAAAAGATTATAACGGATAATGCTTAAAATTTCAACGGCAAGATGATAATAGAGCTCTGCACTAAATGGAAAATCAAGCATTCCAATTCTTCACCATATAGACCAAAGATGAATGGCGCGGTAGAAGCTGCTAATAAAAATGTCAAAAAGATTATTCAGAAGATGGTAGTCACCTATAAGGATTGGCATGAGATGTTGCCATTTGCTCTTCATGCATATCGCACCGCAGTTCGGACCTCAACAGGAGCTACCCCGTACATGTTGGTATATGGAATGGAGGCGGTGATGCCTTTAGAAGTGGAAATCCCATCATTGAGAGTGTTGTTAGACTCTGGGCTGGAAGAGTTAGAATGGGCAAAGGTTAGATATGAACAGTTGAATCTGATCAGTGAAAAGAGGATAGCTGCGATCTGTCATCATCAACTCTACCAAAGAAGTATGGCTAAATCATATGACAAGAAGGTTCGACCTCGAGGATTCCACGAAGGAGATCTTGTACTAAAGAAAATATTACCTTTACCTGGAGAAGATCAGAGTAAATGGGCACCTAACTACGAGGGGCCTTACGTGGTGAAGAAAGCATTCTCAGGAGGAGCTTTGTTACTGTCTAGAATGGATGGAGAAGATCTAGTTAGGCCTGTGAATTCTGACTCTGTAAAGAAATACTACGCTTGATGTATTTCGTAATTTCCCAGTCAATAAAATAAATTTCGGCCATGAATTCTCTTTGTAAAGAGTCTTTATATATATATATATATATAAATAAATTTCAGCCTTGATCTCATAGCATTTGAAATCTTTTACTTAAAAGAACTTTTTATGGCATGACTAAGAAAATGACTCCATCAATTGGAGAACCAAATCAAATCTATTTGACATATAGTTGCACATCACACTAGGGGGCAAAAGGTGCACGAAGTGCACATAAGGGTCCATAGTGAGCCCAAGCCCAAAAGGGGTATCATAATAAAAACTTCTAAAACAGCATCTTTTATAAGATTTGCTAATTGCATTAAAAGTTTCAGTTTTCATGAACAAAACCAATTTTTTCCTTTAGCACAAAACTCAATGGAGCAAGAAAGGGCCCCATAAGGAACCAGAGATCTTTTCACTAAAAGGATATGGAGGATTTTTCAGTTCATGAGAAAAGCTTGAAACAAGAGCGAGGAGGTTTACGACGAAAGGGGGACCTATGTTTCCAAGATGGGTAACGAAAACATACATGTATATTAACCATAATACATTGTTTTCAACATTTATCAGATCGGAGTTTCATCACCATTTCTCAGGTAGTGCGTTTTCTAACCCTATCTCTTTTCGAGTGCGCTGAATGAGCCCTCACTTCTCAGGTAGTTCGTTTTCTAACCCTATCTCTTTTCGAGTGCGCTGAATGAGCCCTCACTTCTTGGTTAGTGAGTTTTCTAACCCTACCTCTTTTCGAGTGCGCCTTTGAGCCCTCACCAATATTTTTCTGCGTAGGTCACCCATTACAACGCGACCATTTTCTCTATGTTTTTACTTGGGTAGGTCACCCAAAGAATGAGACCACTCTTCCTTTTTCCTTGGGTAGGTCACCCATCACAATGAGACCATATTTTTTCTGGGTAGGTCACCCATAAGAATGAGACCATTCTCCATCTTTTTGTTTACCTGGGTAGGTCACCCATAAGAATGAGGCCATTCCTTCCCCTGGGTAGGTCACCCAAAGAATGAGACCACTCTTCCTTTTTCCTTGGGTAGGTCACCCATCACAATGAGACCATATTTTTTCTGGGTAGGTCACCCATAAGAATGAGACCATTCTCCATCTTTTTTTTTACTTGGGTAGGTCACCCATTACAATAAGGCCATTCCTTCCCCTGGGTAGGTCACCCAAAAAATGAGACCACTCTTCCTTTTACCTTGGGTAGGTCACCCATCACAATGAGACCATATTTTTTCTGGGTAGGTCACCCATAAGAATGAGACCATTCTCCATCTTTTTGTTTACCTGGGTAGGTCACCCAAAGAATGAGACCACTCTTCCTTTTTCCTTGGGTAGGTCACCCATCACAATGAGACCATATTTTTTCTGGGTAGGTCACCCATAAGAATGAGACCATTCTCCATCTTTTTGTTTACCTGGGTAGGTCACCCATTACAATAAGGCCATTCCTTCCCCTGGGTAGGTCACCCAAAGAATGAGACCACTCTTCCTTTTTCCTTGGGTAGGTCACCCATCACAATGAGACCATATTTTTTCTGGGTAGGTCACCCATAAGAATGAGACCATTCTCCATCTTTTTTTTTTTACCTAGGTAGGTCACCCATAATAATGAGGCCATTCTTCCCCCTGGGTAGGTCACCCAAAGAATGAGACCACTCTTTTCCTTTTTCATTCGGGCAGGTCACCCATCATAATGAGACCACACACACTTTTTTTGTATTGGTTATGGGTAAAGGAATCGCCAGATGGGATTCCAGGTTAAAAGAGATCACTAGATGGGATCTCGGATGGATTTCCATGTTGATCAAACTAAAGTAAGAATTCAGAGGATCGCTGGATAAGGATCTCGAGATGACTAAGTTTTGATCATAGTTTTTGGGCTAAGGAGGATTGTTATAAAAGACAAAGTTTCAGATCAATTAAGCTTCGACCAGATCATTTTTGGGAGTTCCGTTTTGGGTTTATCTTTATAACACTTACTGCGCAAAACCCACGCTCCGTAAGTATTATAAAGAGGGGGCATCCATTGTAACCCATTTTTGGGTCCCCATGAAAAATAAAATAAATGGCCAAAAGAGTTTAGAAAAAATAACAGCAGGCAGAAGCACTCCAAAAAAAGTCAGAAAATTGGTCAAGGAATTTAAAAATACAAGGATTGAATTTTTGACAGTATATTCTTGAAGTATGAAAGCCCTATTGAGAAGGAAAATTTGAATTTTGAGGAGAAAAGCCCAAATTTGGATGTTTATGGATTTAATTGGATTTTTATTTGAATTTATAGAAGATTTGACTGCAAGAAAATTTGATTTTTAAGTCAATTTGGGCTTTAATTAGAAGAAATTTAAGTTCTGGGGCCAAAATATATGTTTTAGGAATTTATTGGGTCAAATCAGGGGCTTAATTGCATAAATATTGAAGTTTAATGGCCAATTAGGGACTTAAATAAGAAAATCCGAAACCAGGGACCAAATTGGAAGAGGCGCGTAAATGGAGGGGCTGCAATTATTCGGTTCAGGGGCCTAATTGAAGAAATTGAAAATTTATTAATCAATTGAGGGCTCAATTGCATAAATCAGAGGCCAAAGACCAAAGTGAAAAAGGCGGCCAACAAGAGGGGCGGGGACCGAATTTGGAGGGCTGATTTGAAGTTTGGCCATTTAAATGAAACGGCGCGTTTTATCCAAAACGACGCCGTTTCATATATAAAAAAAGAAAAAAAAAAGGAAGACCAGAACGGTGTCGTTTTGAACGACACTGTTCATCTTCCTCCTTCCCCCCGATTTAGCAGCAACAGAAGACGAAAATTTTGAAAACCTTCCCGCCTATCTCTCTCTCCTCGCCCCCACCGAAGCCCCACAAGACCACCGAACGGGTCACTGGCCGACCAGCCGTTGCATGATTGAAGGCGCACTAGCAAAAGGCACACCGGTTTCCCTTATAAATAGAGAGTCCAAAGGAGAGAGAGGACGACCCGAAGAGAGAGGGAGAAGAGAAATAAGGCACGAAAGAGAGAGAAGAACAGAAACAAACCGAGAAGAAGGAAACCGAAACCAAAAAACCAAAACCAAACCGAGAACAGACAGCCACTGAGAACGAAAAAAAACGAAGGAGAGGGGAGGAGGAAGGAATTTTTCGCCACTGTTAGAAACAGAAACAACGCCGCCCGGAGCCGCCATCCACGGGCCACGCCACCGCAGCCCCGCCAGCAAACCACCGTCTCCAGCCCCGCTAGGTACACTCTCTCCCCTGCATTTTTTTTTTCTCTTCTTCTATAGGTTTCGTCTCCTGCATGCAGATGTATATGGGCCAAAAGGATTCTGGCCCAACCCGGCGGTCTGGGCCGGGTCCGGCCCAGACCAAGTTATTTTTCGAGATCGGCCCAGTCACCTTTTCTTGGGCCGAGATCGGCCCAGTCACCTTTTCTTGGGCCGAGATCGGCCCATTCACTTTTCTTGGGCCGATCCCGGCCCAATGACTTGTGGGGCTGAGCCCGGCCCAGTCAATTGGGCCGGGCCGGGCCAGCCCCTTAATAATTAATATATAATTATATATTATATTATGTGTGTGTATATATATATTTTTTTTTAAAAAAAATCTGAAAAAAATCCAAAAAAAAATGTTGTTGTTTTCTTTTCATATATATATATATATATATTTAGGGGGTTTGTATTTTTTTTTATATATACTGTAGAGGTATAAATTTAGTATTTAAAATATCCGATTTTCGTCGAGACATCCGAAATTTTCAAAGATAATTTTTTTTTTTGCTTTCAAAAATTTCTAAAATTCCTTAAAAATATTATTTTTTTTCGTACATCTTTTTAAAATGACTTAATATTAGTTTGTATTTTTATGCTGTGGAGATACAAATTCAGTATTAAAAATACCCGATTTCGTCAAAAAAAAAAATTCTTGCGTGTTGCATACGGCCAATACTCTAACATGTTTTGAATCTTCTTTTTATAAAAAAAATATATTGGAAGCTTCGAAAGTGTGTTTTCGCATAGATTTCTTAAACACAAATTATTTTCTTGCATTTCTGGATTTTACAACATGTTTGTAAAACTCCAAAGGGTATTGGCCAATATTCCAAAAACTATAAAAATCTTATTTTTGGAGAGGGAATTTATTTATTATTCACCGCTAATGTTTGGATAAAGAAATCCTTAAAAGGATGATGTTGCGATGTCGCGGTCGCACAAATTAATTACCCTAGCTTCAAACACAACACACAAGATAATATAGAGCAAGCAAGGGGTCGATCCCACGAGGAAGATTTAGTTCAAATTTTTATGCTATACGTTATGCAATTTGGGGGGGTTGGATGTTATATAGGCTAAAGAAAAATAAAACAGAAAACCATCAAACAAAATTTAATAAAATCAGAAAATTATCAAGAGAACAAACCTTGGTCGCAATCACACATCCACCTATAGAAATCAGAACCGATCCTTGAAACGAAATTCCAGTTTATATTCTGAATTTTTATCTTTTCTTAACGTTGGTTAATTAACGGATCCGTCGTATAACTAACCCTAACCAACAAATAATCACAGTGTCCGCACTAATGATTTAATCCAATGGCAGCCTTAAGATCTAGATAAATTCATTATCTTAACAACTAAGTTGTCTGCTTATGTTGCTTTGATCGAATGTTCTCCCTAAGATTAATAACGTAGATCCGCTACAATTATTAAACTCAGTTGCTTCACAAGTTCATATACCACAACTCCGGTTTTGATATCAAACTTAGCAATAAATTGTCTATAATAAAATCTTAGAGTCCGCTCTAGCAATTAAAATAAACAATCATAGGAAAAATAAGCATAGGAGAACAAACATATTCATCATATAAAATGAAAAGAAAAGGTAAAATAGATCTCACAGTTCTTGAAATCCGAAGGTTTCCATGTCCTTGCAACCAAGAAAATGAGTTTAGCCTTGCATGTTTATTGAACAACTAATCAAAAAGATGGAAGAATGCATGATTTAGGGTTTCTTAGAGTAGGGGGGCGTTTTTCTCCTCTTCGGTGGCTGCCCCCCTTCTCTTCTCTCATTCTTTTTATATGCTAGGAAACCCTAATCTCTATTTTACAAAATAGTCCTCCCTTAAGTAGACAATTTACATTTAAGTAGTTCAATAACTATTTTCCTAAAAAAGGAGAAATAGCTTTGCATGAAATCTTCAAGCTTTGACTTAGAGGAGCTACATTGCTGAAATAAAAACTTGGATGTCGGTTTAGATGCTTCGGAACGTAATCTGGACTCGTTTCTTCACGAAACCTGTTTGCTGGCAGAATTCAGTTGTCATCTTTGAAAACTCATATCTCCCTCATATGACATCGTTTTTGGCTGAAATTGGGAGCGTTTATAGACCTTTGAGTCAGGAATCCAAAACAATTGAGTTTGCATCAATTGGACTTTTGTAGCTCTAGATATTCAAGTCGGACTGACCGAAGGTCAATACTGGCAGATTGCGAGATTTGACTTTGAAAGCTGCGATTTCCATACTCTTCCTTATTTTATTGTCTTGCCTTATATTTCCAGAAAGGTATGGATGTTATCTTTTTAATGCCACTGGAATCACTTCATTTCGACCTTTAGAGCTCACGTTCTGCACAAAACATCGATTGAACGTCAAATCTGCCAATTACCTTCAACTTACTCCTTTTTGCATCTTTCATCCAAAAGTGCCTTCAAAACATAAAACAAAGAATATCAAGGCATTTTATATATAAAACATAGGCAAAACACTAGTTAAATGTGGGTGAAACTATCGAATAATATGGTTGCATCAGATGAATATCCAAAATATTATTGGGAGTAATAAATACGCACACATTCTTGAAAGAAGCCTTGATTATAATCGAGGACATTTTAAAATTTAGATTTTTTTTTTATTTCACGATTTATGAGTCGCAAACTTTTGAAATACTAAGGGAAAAATGAGCTTTCAAAGCACATGAAATCTCCTTAGATTTCTATCCAAAATCAATTGACGAGCCTAGAAAATACCAACACCATAGCAATTATAAAGCAAACCAAACACCAAGCAGCTTACCTTAGGTAGGGCGTACTAGGGGTGCTAATACCTTCCCTTTACGCAACCAGTCCCTTGCCTTAGAATCTCTGAAAGACTAGTTAGGGTTCCTAGTGACCAAAATACTAGGTGGCGACTCCAAAGAACCAAATCAACAAAACAGAATAAAACGAAAGTCGTCAATCGAATGTCGCAAAAACCAACTTTTTTTTTTGTTTATTATTTTTTTGGGGTGTGACAAAGGTCATGAAAATGACCAGAGTACCCTCAGTTTGGTGCTGAGCTAAAAAGTCCGCGCAGACCCAAAATTTGCATGAAAACCACCAATTTTCTCGAGTTCAAAAAAAAGAAGTCTTATTATTCAAATTCCTAAAACTCCTTTCCGATTCTCAAATTTTCTCAGCGTCCAAACGGAAAACGAGAAAAAAGAAGACGCATAAACAAATGCTTGTAAAAAAGAAGACGCGTAAACAAACGGAATTGAATTGATAAATTTTCCTGAAAATCACACTTGGTGTTCTCCTTAATTAAAATCACAAATCAACACCTAAAATCGTAAAGAAACTAGAGATTATAAACATAAATAAATCATATGGAGATATAAAACGCGAGCAAAGTGACCATCAAAATTGAAAAGCAGCAGCAATCACTATTGATAAATCAAATTTATACGTTTCTTCGGAAACAGTGAAATGTTATTTGAAGAGACAGGAATCCCTAACCTGAAAGAGTTCTGGATGGAAACGTTTCCTCTCTTCTCTTCTTTGCTTGTGGCGTGGGGGTTTCGAAGGAGAGAGATGGCTACAACTCGATTTTTTTTTTATTTCTTTTAAATTATCACACTTCTCTCCTCTCTCTCTCTCTCTCTCTCTCTCTCAAGCGAGGAATTTATAATTTGATATTTCTCCTTTATTTCAAAATCTGGATTCAGAACGGTGTCGTTCTTCATGTAACTCTTTTAATTTTTTAACATTAAATAGTGTTAAAAAACCTAAATTAAAAAAAAAACAAGAAGAAATTTGTTGTTCTGTATTTTCTTCTTAATAAATTTGGTTTTTTTTTTTTTTTATGATTTACTAATAGAAAGAAGTGTATAGTTGTGCAAAAAATCAAGATAGAGATTACAGAATATCTAAATTATAAATTTTTCTATGGTATTGAAACAATAAATTCAGGATCAATATCTAATTAACATATAATTGTCATTTATCAGGTAAACCTACCTATTATAACCGGTTAATGTTATTAGCTTAGATCATACTAGAAATAATAGAAAACTTTGAATAATTAATTTAACAATTTACATAAGTAACTTTTTAAATTAAAAATGGTAAATCATTTCTTTCAATTTAAAGGATTTATAGCTTTTTAAAATAGGTTTCGATTTAAAAAAAAAAAATCATGGAACCACCCACAAATTATATAATAAACAAATATTTTGGTTTAAGATATACATTTTTCCTCCACACTTCAAATGATTTAAATTTTAACAAATATTTATATTAGTTTTTTTCTCAAAAGACATAATTTTGCTAAAATAAAATAAAAAATGTATGCACAAGAAAGGAAACAATTGTTGCCCGAATTGATAGCAATCAGATCTCTTGGAAATAAAAAAATCATAAATCATAATTAAGTGAGCGTAATTGATAGCTTCAAAAAATCAAGTATTCCGATTGCTATTGTGATTTGAAAAAAATTATTTTATAAAAAGTACTTTTAGTTGGGGTTGGTTTTGAAAAATATATGTTTGGTTAAAAATATAATTGAAATTGAGGTTAAACAAAAAGTAGTTTGATATGTTTGGTTAAAAAAATACTTTTCAAATTGAGGTTATAAAATAATTAAAAAATATTTTTAATTTAAATATTATACATTTAACTACTATTATTACATTATGAAATAAATAATATTGATATCAAATATTTTTTATTATTCCATTAAACTATATACAATGTCATCACATACGAAATCTATCCAAAAATGACTATATTTTTCATGGTTTCTTAAGCACGCAACAACAAAAACTGATTTTTTTGTTACATCATCAAGCGATATCCTTCTAATTTTTTGAATAAAACACAATTAAAATAAAACTAAAAACTGAATTCTTTTAACTGGGTCAGACCCGGCAAGAACATAATTGGAATTGTGATCAAATTCCACAAATGCTACGTCATCATGCGATATCCTTCTAATTTATGTAGTGTTATAAATAATATTAAATACTAGTTTTTCGAGTAAAACTCAAATTGTTTTTAAAAAAATTACAATTTCATTACGTCAAAATTCATTCGACAAGAACTATAGTTTTCATGATTTTTTTAGCGTGTAATAAAATTAGGTAAAATATTATCAGGAATAAAATTGAGATTACAGTATGAGTAAATTTAATTCACCTTAAACAATTTTTTTAACAAACAAAAAAAAAATTGTTGACATTTACGTGAATAGTGTGAGTAAAATCAATTAATTGCATTATTTTTTTTTTAAAAAAAAAACTAAACTTTTCATGTGAACAGTGGTTTTTCAAAATTAAAAAAAAAAGTTTACAATGGAGTAAATTTCCAGACAAGAAGCGGTAAAATATTGCTTCTCAGAAACCTATGGCACACCACAATTATAAATGAATCCCATAAAAAAAAAATTGTTTTTCTTACCTTACCAAACATTAATAACAGTAGTTGTGGGTGAGTACCGCCAAGACATAAATGCCATCACCTAAATGACACCTTGTTAGTGCTTTTGCTTATAATTATTATATTTATTATTATGATTCTAGTAAAATTATTAATTTACAATGACATAAATCTATCGATTAAAAAAAATTACAAACACACGACGTTAAAAAAAGAAAAAGCAGCTCCACTAGCCTGGAAGATGATCCCCTCTTCTTGACTGCTGCCATTATAGACCTAGTCCACAAAGCAGGTTAATTAAATAACTGGTGATCGATCATGGAATAAAATATTTGCGCTATTAGTTAAAAGCATTATCAAGACTTACCTTCTCACACCGCCCTGAGTAGCTAGTATCGTCTTCCACCATTTCTGGGAGCATTCTTCCTTCTAAGCCTTTTTCCATATTGATGGGCACTGTCTTCAACCATATTCACAAACCATGCAAGTTTTCTTGCTCTAAATACAACATATCCTATAGAGACTCCAAATACAAATCCACATCCATAACCCATTGCTACAGCTTTCCATCCAAATCCTTCTTCAAACATTGAATCTTCTTTCTCGAAGTTTGACGGAGGCGGTTGTTGCCCCTCACCTTTGTTGCATTTTACTTGCAAGGGAAACCCGCATAATCCCAAGTTCCCTTCGTATGAACCATTTTCAAATGTGTTGAATTGCTTACCTTGAGGTATGGGTCCCTCAAGATGGTTATACGAAAGGTTGAGGACTTGAAGAAATGTTAAATCTACCAATTCTTGAGGAATCCTTCCAGCAAGCAGATTTGAAGAGAGATCCAACGACTCCAGATTAGTTAAATTCCCCAATGACGGCTGGATACAACCAATGAGGCTGTTGTGAGAAAGGTTGAGCTGTTTCAGAGATTTAAGCTTCCCGAGGGACTCTGGAATCTTTCCCGTGAATTTATTGCGGGATAAATCAAGTGTCGTGAGGGCAATTTGAATTTTTGGAAACACAGTCTGCAAACCTTTCCATGCAAGTTGTACAGAAAAAACATAAGAAGTAGATACATTTTTTGTCCTCATGTAATCCATATCCTGATCAATGCTCATCATGGCTTTGAAGTTGTTGAAATACTCTGTTGGCAAAGGACCACTCAGGCTGTTGTTGGAAAGGTCAAGAATCTGTAATTTTGAAAAAGAGTCCTTGACAATTGGACCCTTCAAAGAACCATGGAGTTTATTTGACCTTAGAATAACAACCTTCAACTTTGGAAGCGTTTCTAAAAAGGAAGGGAATGTGTCATCAATCATATTGTTACCAAGATCCAGAAATTCTAAATTCACACAATTGATGATGGATGATGGTATCGCCCCTTTCAATTGGTTGCCATTGAAGTTGAGATATGTCAAACTGTTCCCCTCTGAATAGATTGAAGGGATATTGCCGTGGAGATTGTTGCCACCAAGATGCAACACTAAGAGTCCATCGCTGAAGTTTCCCAAGCATTGCGGGATGAATCCACTAAAGCCATTGTTGGACAAGTCTAGAATCTCTAAGAACTTCAGCTCGCAAATGACAGAAGAGATGTTCCCAGTCAGTTTATCATTGGAGGAAAGCCTAAGAAGTCTCAAATGTTCAAGCTTGAAAACTGAAGGTGGAATCTGGCCATACAACTTGTTGAAACTAAGATTGATATATTGTAATGAATTACAAAGGAACGGACTTATCTGGCCATACAATAGGTTATTGTTCAAAAGAAGAAAATGCAATGAAGGCATGGAAAACAAGGAGGATGGAATTGTTCCATTGAGCAAGTTATGAGATATGTCGAGCATGATTAAACCTGAAAGCCTACTTATTTGTGATGGGATGCGTCCTATCAGTTGATTATTAGATAAAAACAGTGCGGTTAGACTTGAAAGCCTGCTTATTTGAAAAGGGATCAGACCTGTTAGTCTATTGTACGAGAGGTCCAACCACTCAAGCTGTGTGAGTTTAAACAAACTATCCGGAATTGGACCCATAAAACTATTGTTTCCAAGATGCAAGTACTTGAGTTGCTTGAGTTTTCCCAATGAGAAAGGGATTCGACCACCCAACTGGTTATTACCTGCAAGTCCCAACTCAATGAGTTGAGTGAGGTTACCAAGTAGATCAAGATTCGAGCCAACAAAATTGCACCCATTAAGATACATCTTCTTCACAGACTTCAGATGACTGATTGAATCTGGTTCCAAATGAATTGAGATCCGCGTATATGACAGATCCAAATGCGAAAGAGCATTGCTCAAATTGTATTGCGGAAAAGAGCCAGTGAGTCCTTCGTTGCTCCATAAATCGAGCCATTGAAGGTTTGATCGGCGAAATAAATTATCAGGGAGTTCGCCTTTCAATCCACAACGCCAGAGTTGGAGAGATGACAAAGAAGAAGACAAGTTCATCAAGGAACTGGGTACCACCAAAGACATGTTCACTCCACCCAAGTAGAGTTCTCTCAGCTGGGTAAGGTTCTGAGCAAGCTTGTTGAAAGAAATCGGTTCCAGCATCAGCTCCTCAGAGTTGGAAGAGAGATCAAGTGACACCAATCTGGATAAATGGGAGATTTCTGGGGGGACTTGGCCTGCAAAATTCGATGAATTTAGATTTAAATGCGTCAAATGCAAGAACTGACCAAAGGAAGATGAAATGACAGAGCGATTGAAGTCATTGCGAGAGAGATTGAGCTTCTGAAGATGATGAAGGGAGAAGAGAGTGCTGTTAGAATGGAGGGCGCCATAAAGCATGCAGCAACCAAGGTCTAGGCCAATTACATGGCCAGTTTGCATGTTGCATGTCACGCCATCCCAAGAGCAGCAATCTGTACCCTCTTTCCACAGCACTTTCTTGGGTGGATAACATGAAAATCTATATGGTGAAGAAGGCATGGGAAAGGAATTTTTGAATTGGAGCAAAGCCAGGCTCTGGTCAACGGGGCATAATTTTAGTGAAGATGAGAAATTGGAAGAAGAATGAGCAGGTTCGGAGTGCGAAAGGAAGAAAAGGAGGCAGAGAAATTGAGCGAGCAACAATGAAGATCCCATCATCCCCTAAAAATGTGGAAGTTAACTATTAGAATGTAGTCTTTATATATAGACTTCCGGAATGCATGTTTTCCCTAATATTTAAATAATCAATTTTATATGTACTAATATTTGCACTGAATTTGTCCTAATAAATATTAATATTATAGCATTGTGAAGAGATCTTTGATTTTTAATCTGTGTCGATTTTATAACTCTTATTTTTTATTTTTTTTCTAATCAAAATTTTCTCTTGAAGTTTTCACATTCTCGCCTAGTACAACTTTCAAATTTCCTTTCTTTCATTTTAGAGATTTGTTTGAAATGTATAATCGAATCATAATTCATAAAAAATTTAATTTTTTAAAATTATTTTTTTTATTTTTTTTATTTTTTTAATGTACTAATATCAAAAATAAATTTTTAAAAAATATTTTTTTGCTTGTCATTTACCTAGGTTTTACATGTAAAAATATTTCTCTCTCTCTCTATTTACATCATTTTTTTTAAATTGATGATTGAATATTTTAACTATTTACAACATTCATGTAGTGTTTGATTTTGTGGTACCATTATATTAGAAAAATAACATTTAATTATTTTTAAATTATTATTTTTTTTTTTTTTGAATTGTTTTGATATGTTTATATCAAAATATTTTTAATAAAAAAATACTTTAAAAACCAATCACTACAATATCAAACAATACCATAATTTTCAATATCTTAAAGAATCTACTTACTAATCATTTATCTTATCTTCACACACGCTCATTTTCTCAAGTTTATCAAATCAAACACTTTTGAAATACCTGCGTTACAACTTAATTAGAAGACATTATTTGGATTAAAGAAGAAAAAAAACTTTTTTAAAAAACAAACAAATAAATAATAAATTCATAAAATTAAGTCCCTTTTTTTGTTGTTGAATAGTGAAATGGATATTCATTTTGTTGCATAATATATAATACATCTATATTAGATATGCTAAGTCATTATTATAAATTTAAATTATATTATTTACAATTTTTTTTTATCTCAATAAAGAAATGCAATGAACATGAAGGGGGGACTATTCGGAGTGATGTCTGGCGGCTCAAATATGGCGGCCCCCGATCAAAAGAGAGTTCTGGTCGTGGACTCGTTTGATTTTTAATCTGTTTCGATTTTTAATCTGTTTCGATTTTATATACTTTCTCTTGAAGTTTTCACATTCTCGCCTGGTACAACTTTCAAATTTTCATTTTTTTTATTTTTAGGGTGTGTTTAAAAATGTTGTCAAATTATAATTTAAAAAAATTATAATTTTTTAAAATTAATTTTTATTTTTTTAGATCATTTTGATGTACTAATATTAAAAATAAATTTTAAAAAATAATAAAAATATTATTTTAATATATTTTTAAATAAAAATAGTTTAAAAATAATCTATATTTTTTAATTATTATTCACTTAGGTTTTATTGAGGAAATATCTTCAATAATAGTATTTGTGCAGGCCTCGTGTTTTATTTTCCTTTTGTTCTTCATTGTATTTTCTGTCAACACGTGGAAGACTTGTTGTTTTATATTTTATTTTTTTTAGAAATGAGATTTTTGAATTCATACTTAACTAGAAATAAATGTTTGACCACCCAGATGATTGTAAGGTGGAGATATCGCTACGTTCCGTATTTGACTTAGCATAGACTGGAAGATTGATCCAAATGCTGGTTTCCCATTTATCATGCATCAATTGATGAGGTTAAAAAATTATTTAGAAATGTAATTGTTGTTGTTTTTAAAAATATATTAAAATAATATTTTTTTAATTTTTAAAAAAATATTTTTAATATAAACATATTAAAATGATTTTAAAATATCAAAAAATAATAATTTAAAATAAAAAAAATAAAATAAAAATTTTTTATTTTTTTTTAAAAATATTTTTTAAATATAAAAACAAGCACGACCTAATCTAATTGAAATAGTAAGATTTTTACTTGAAAAAATAGTTATTGAATCTGATTGGGCTGATTAACCTAATATTATTAGAGTTTTTTTTATATATATATAAATTGTTATAATAGTCATTTTGACAAATGTATACATAGAAAAATCAAATTAAATATTTTCCTATATTTATGATGTTTAGTATTTAAGAATTCTAACTTAACTTTTTTATCTTTTGTTTCTCCCTGCATCACAATCCTTTTTAAAAAAAAAAGGGTTTTAGAAAATTAATGCATGCCTGACCCATGAGCTGGACTTTGGTTGCCAAAGACTTCGCTACAATTTCTCGATTATCATCCATCAAGTGATGGTGATGTTTCCAGGATTTCAACCGTGGACTAGTCTGAACCACCAGAGTTGGCGCGTTTAATTTCCAGGATATCTGTGCCACCTCAATTATGCCGACATTAAAAAGTTTATTATTTGATATGTTTATTATTTTTCAGAATTAGATTTTGAGACTTGTCAGTTGTCAGTATTACGAAGTGTTCGGTATTGTGTTTTAGAAAAATCTTGGTTTTTTTTTTTAGATTTAAATTATTTATATTATTTGATATGTTGATATTAAAAATAAATTTTTTTAAAAAAAAATATATATTATTTTGATATTTTTTTAAGCAAAAGATATTTATTTTTTATAAATTTATTCACTATTTAATGCAGAGGAAAGTATCAATCAATCCCTATATACAATCGTAAAGAGATTCTAGATGATAAAAGCTCTATCTCGGCACTAAAATGGAAGAACCTTTCAATCTAAGTCCATATCATATGTTTTTTAAGTGCTTACGGAAATACATCAATTAGTTAAAATAAGATCTACGCAACCACTTGTTATTAGTTGGTTATTAGTTAGGAGCATACTAATCCAAGTTAATAAATAGTTTCCAAATTAGTTGATGGTTAAAAAGTGTTGGGTCTACGTCCATGTCCATCCGTATATTACAAAGAATGAAAAACCGAAAGTCACATAATGACTTTTTCAAAAGCCAACCTTAACTTTTCTTCGTTAGTAATTATACAATATCAATGTTATCGTTACTGTTTACATAGATATAAAGTATTATGAATTAAAGTAGTATAATAACAGCTATATCAGAGTTGCAAAGACAATAAAAAAGAGGTGAAGTTATCTTTATACTAAAATGTATATGGCATTAAAGAAATAATTAAGAAAAAAATAGTCGGTTTCGGTTTTGATAGGGCTACAAATATTTAGTGTTGGGACTAACAAGTCCTGAGTATCCGCGTGTCAAGTGGGATTGCAGGCTCTAGACTACAAATACATGATGTTGGGGCTTCCTAGAACACTAGCCTTAGATCTTGCATAAAGACTCCATATTGTTATGTCCAGTGTCAGGATCCATTGCTTATGGATCCTACATCATGAACTATTTTTGCTTGGGTCCTACATAAAAATCTCATGCCATTGGGTTCAATATTAGGATTCATTTTACTTGGGTCCTATGTCAGAACCTAAGTCTCTTGGATTTTTTGTTAGAATCTAATTATTTTTGGTCTTATTATTTGTATTAAAAAAAATTATTTATATTATAAATATTATTATTTTTCTTATAATTCAAAGTATTCTTATAAAAAATATTATTATTTATGTTATAAATATTTTTATTTTTATTATAATTCTAAGTATTAATATAAAAAAAATATTATAATTATTTATATTATAAATATTATTATTTTTATTATAATTCAAGTATCCATATAAAAAATATTATTATTTGTGTTATAAATATTGTTGGAATTCTTAATATAATTATTTGTGTTATAAATATTATTATTTTTATTATAATTAATAATATTATTATTTATGTTATACATATTATTATTTTTCTTATAATTAATATTATTAATAAAATAATTAATAAATTTGAAAAAAAAAACTATTATTATTATCATTATTGAATTTAAAAAATACTATTATTACTATTGAAAAAAAAAACCAACATTTTTTTAAAAGATTAAAAAATATAATTCAAAGTATTCATATAAAAAATATAATTATTTGTGTTATAAATATTGTTTTTATAATTCTGAGTATTAATATAAATAAATATTATAATTTGTGTTATAAATAAATTTAGATGTTTTAATATAATTATTTTATCTGGCTTTCCCTGTTCTTCTCTCCTGAAGGATAGTACTGAGGTGACGTAGGAACAATATTTGGCTTTTCATGGATGATAGCTTTGTTCCGTATTTGACTGAAGATTGACCCAAATGCTTGTTTCCCATCTATCATGCATCAAGTGATGATGCTACTCTAATTGAAACACTAAGTTTTTTACTGGAAAAAATGGTCATTGAATCCGATCTGATTTGATGGTCAACCTAGTATTATAAATTATTATTATAATTATTTTGAGGAATGGATACATAGAAAAAAAAAATTAAATATTTCAAAAAAAAATTTACATTTATATATTTTTTTATTTTTCAAAATTTTGACTTGCAACAAATTAACTTCTTATCATGCTTTAAGATATTTTTTTATTAATAATTCATGTAAATTATTGTTAAAAAACAAATACTTGAATGATTCGTTATTTATTACAATTTAAACTTAAGTAGTTCATTAAACTTCATAAAAAAAATCTAAGTTTTTTAATAAGTTTTCTTCAAACTCTAACCCAACCTAAATTTTTTAACTGGATACTTGAGGCTACAAAATATTTTGTTTTTAAATTATCATTAACTTGCTATCGAAAAGTTCCTTTGGTAAATAGTCCTTTGCAAATGAACGAATGCCTAATTTACTGCCCACATTTAATTAAATAAATTTGTAGGACGTGATATTTTCAAGATAGAAATTAATGCTTAACTTATACTGGATTTAATAGCACGAGCTAAAAATGTTTTTTTAATAGATGGAGTGAATTAAGATATTCATCTAAAATATTTTAGGTTGAATAATTTTCTTGCAGAATATTTTATAAAAAAATATAAAATAATTTTTTTAAAATATTTTATGCAAAATAAATAATCTCTTAGACTATGTTAGCCATGTAATGGAATTCATATGGAAATGAATGAACAACTAAGACATTATTTATGCAGGCCTCATCACATTTTATTAAACTAAACTTCATTTTTTTTCCAGATGGAAATTAATACATGCCAGACCCATAAGCTGGACTTTGGTTGCCAAAGACTTCGCCACAATTTCTCGATTATCATCTAGACTTGGTGCGTTTAATTTCCAGGATGGAGATGTTAATTTTGTGCGCATCTCGTTGAAACCAGGGCCACCTCAATTATGCCGACTTTAAAAAGTTTTGACATGTTCATCACTCGTTTCTAGCTATGTTTATTATTTTCCAGGATTAGATTTTGAGACTTGCTAATATTCTGAAGTGCTTGGAATTGTGTTTTAGAAAAATCCTGATTTTTTTAGTTTTGAATTATTATAATTTTTTGTTTTTTTATTATTTTGATATATTGATGCCAAATATAAATTTTAAAAAATTAAAAAAATATATTATTTTAATGTTTTTTCAAACAAAAATACATTAAAAAAAAATAACATCTACTGCATCTATCTTTGTAAATTTGGTGACTATTCAATCCAGAGAAAAGTATCAATCAATCCATATAATCGTAAAGAGATTCGAGATTATAAAAGCTCTATCTCGACACTTAAATGGAAGAACCTTATAATCCAAGTCCATATCATATGTTTTTAAAGTACTCAAGGAAATGCATCAATTAGTTAAAATAAGATCCACGCAACCACTAATCCTTGATAAATAGTTTTCAAATTAGTGGATGGCCCAAAAGTGTTGGGTCTACGTCCATCCCATTTGGAGTCCAAAACCATGTCTGTGGATATTACAAAGAAAGAGAAAACGAAAGTCTCTTAATGACTTGTTAAAAAGCCAACCTTAACTTTTTTTTAGTAAATGGCAAGCTATAAAACCTCAAGAAAGAGAGAGTTTGGCTACGAGAGAAAGTTTAAATCTTAACCTTTTCTGCAGTGATTGAAGATCTAAATAGAATAAACTTTTAGTATGTTATTCTTGTTGGGTTTTTGAAACATATACATATAGAGAAAATAGTAAATAATAAATTTTTTTGGAAGTCCCAAAAAATCTCGTTAGAAAAATTTAGAGTTGTTTAAAGTTTATGCGGAGATTACCTGAAGATCTGAATTTCTTTCAACTTGGAATATATGCTTTAAGGTTGGGTTGTCGCAAATCACAAGCTTTCAAGTTGTTTAGCCTCTAAAGTTAATCCACACGAATCATTCATGAGAAATCTCTTAAACTCTTTTAGAAGAGAGAGATTGTTATACCTTAGAGCAAGGTTGTTAAAATCGCAATTTTGACACGGTACAAAAAATGCAAAACAAACTTAGATCGTAAAATCGTAAAATCGTAAGGAATTTTAAAATACATTAACATAAAATTCATGCTTTAAATAAAAATTCATACATAGTTCAAGCACCTGAAAATATATGTTTCAAATAAAAATTCATACATAGTTCAAGCACCTTAAAGTATATACTTAAAATAAAAATTCATGATTCAAGCATCTTAAAATACATGGTTCAAATAAAAATTCATACATAATTTAAATAACTTTTAATTAGCTAATAATTAACAAACTTAAAACAAACAATCTGCTGATGTGTTATGTAAACTAAAACCAGTTTCATTGCCTTTATCTTCCTCATTATTCCTTAGACATTCATCAATATCATTAGCATCAAGAGGATTATTAGTGGCACTACTAGTACCAACACCAATATTATGAACATTAGTGCTACTACTATACGATCACCAATATCATCAATTTGAATCTCCAAATCATCTTCAGTACCATGACTCTCCATTTCAGTATCATTAGGAATTTCTTCTTCATCACTTTCATCTTCATTACCATTTTTTCTTCGTGTTGCACTATCAATAGCACCAAACAAATCAATGTTCGAATCTTTTTTTCCCTCGGTTTTCCAATCATCATTAGATGAAAGATCATCTTTTACACCAAAATCATCAGCTTGCTTTTTAACTTGATTATTATTCAATTTCAGATTGCACATTACAAATACCATGTTATTCATTTTTCTCTAGTGCAAATGATTTCTTTGTTTTGTATGAACCTAAATAAACCATTCAAATTTATAAGATTTTTATAAAATATTTCAACATTTAAAATAAAAAAAATAAAAAACTCATCATTTCAAATGCACTCCAGTTACGCTCACATCCAGATGAAGTTAGAACTCGGATTGCAAACCTTTGTAATTCTGGACATTCATCGCCATAGCAATCACACCATTGAGTTGGAGTTTTTTAATCTCTTGCTGTCTTGGCAGCCTCAATGCCAAATAACCCTTTTGCATCCTTGAATGATTCAAGTTGCAAGTCAATTTTGTACCTTTCACTTGCATTAGGCACCATCTTTTCTAAGCATTGATATAATCTAATTTTAATGTTGGTATTAACCTTAAAATTGAGATTATAATGATAATGAGGATTCAAATAATAAGCTACTACATGTAAGGGCATGTGGAGTTGAAGTTCCTTTCTTGCATCATCAATATTCTATATAGGTATATAACTATATAAAAAACACAATAAAAATATCATTACAATCTAGAAATATCTCAATTGGAAGTATCTCTAAAGACATTCATATTAATAAATGACAACATTTCAAATAAAAATTAGCAAGATATATACTTTTTTTTCACAGAACCAAAATTCACTTGTATTTTCTTTTTTGCTTCATCCATTGATTTATTCCCTTCTTGCATCATCAATATTCCATATAGGTATATAACTATATAAAAAACACAATAAAAATATCATTACAATCTAGAAATATCTCAATTGGAAGTATCTCTAAAGACATTCATATTAATAAATGACAACATTTCAAATAAAAATTAGCAAGATATATACTTTTTTTTTCACAGAACCAAAATTCACTTGTATTTTCTTTTTTTACTTCATCCATTGATTTATATATAAAAAACTATAGCTGGTTTCTCATCTGAATCAACTAATCAAAGAGCTTTAATTAGAGGATACACTATCTGAATACATATAGTGATATCATGCCAAAACCTGCTATCTAAAACATAATTTTGAATTTGTTTCCCTTCTTCTATTCTTACAAACCTACATGAACTCCACTGTTTGGAAGTAAAATAGTTATCAGCTGCTTTTTATGATCATTCAAACATCTCAGAATCAAATATGCAGTAGCAAATCGAATGGCATCAGGCCTAATCAAATCCCTTCCTTTCGTAAAGTGCCTTACCATGAAAATAAGAATAATTCTTGAATAAATATATGAGATTATTCTCCTTCCCTTAGCAATAGTTACTTAATAAACCTCTAACTTCTTCTCAAAATCTTCTAATATCAAGTCAATACAATGGGCAGCACATGGTGTCCAAAACAAACTCTTGTTTTTTTTTTTTTCCATCAATAATTGTCCTTCTGCCTTATAATTTGCAGCATTATCGATGACTACTTGGACAAAATTTTTCTCCCCAATCCTCTCCACAATGGCATCTAACATTTCAAATACCTTATAAGCAATCTTGGACATATTAGAACTATTAACCAAAAAAATGGACACCCCTGCCATCGTCGACCGTTACCATTACTCCTGTAATAACAGTCTTAAATGGAACCCTTCTCTATACTCCACTGTGCGACTTGATTTAGGGTACGATATTTTTTTACAAATAAAAAAAATAAAAATATGCATGCATTGATTTTAAAATCATTTTACTGGTTAATTCATTGACGCCAGAGTCAAGAACACCATATGCTTTTTTTTTACTACATAATATTTATCAATGCCAGAGTTGGAAATATCCGTAGTTATTCATTCATTAACGCCAGAGTCAGGAATATTACAAACAAACAATCATAGCATAAATCAACAAACTCTTAGCAACTTAAGACAAAACTAGCAATGCAGCTTACCTCAGGTATGGTGCGCTAGAGGTGCTAATACCTTCCCTAGCCACAACTAGTCTCGTACCATAGAATCTCTATTGACTAGTTAGGGTTTCTAATTACCATAATACTAGGTAGTGACTCTTTAAATTAGATCTTTCCCTATCAAAGAACCAGACACCATAAATCTATTCTTTTCTTAGAGTTTTTTAATGCCGCTGCGATGTCAGTTGCGACAAACCTTGTCATATATGATATGAGAGGTTGAGACATTTAACTTATAATTCTATAGAAAGATTAATTAATCTTAAATTATTATGAACTATAATTTTTTTTTAATAAAAAGTTACAAGTATAAAATATGTGTAAAATCAAAATTCATAAAGACTTTATATTATAAGTCTTCTTTTGACCCTTATGGGTGAGCATGCTTATTTACAGCAGATAACTGATAATCTTGAACTTATTTTTTTTTTAGTTTCAAGTCCTTGCTACTCCAATTTTTTTCTTAAATGATTTGGTTTTCTTATAAGTGAATTTGAGTTTTGTTTGGTGTTGATAGAATGTTATTTTTATCATCTATTAATTCTTGAGTTTGGATTTTATATGTGAAGCCTCATAGTCGAAGGGTGCTAGCTTTCACACGTTCCGAGAATTGCTTTTTAGACCATTTGTTTCATTAGATACACTTTTCTAGTTTTGTTCACTCTAAAGATTGCATATAACTGCAGTTAAATTATTTTTGTGAGCTATGCTAGAACATAAGATATTGATGTATTGACAAGTCTATTATCTTGTAACATGGTAGAGGCCATTTTTTATACAAGACATTAATCTAGGGAGCAAGATCATTATTTTTGGCCAAAAATATAGGGATTTTTCTTACAGTTTAGACTGAACTAACTTTAATCCTTTATATATATATATATAAATACGAGTGTTTGGGTCAGCTTGTGCGTATCTCGACTAATCTCATGGGCCCTAAAATTAATGACCATATAAGCCTCCAGTGGTCCTGAGGTTTATAGACTTCAAACTTGTGACATCTTGTAAGCAAATTTAAGACCCTGATTAGTTGAGTTATACCTTTTAGAATTGAACTAGTTTTTGTGGAGTGGTGGAAATTCTATTGGGCCATTTTCAAGGAGCTGTAATAACTCGTTGTTAGACATTTTTAAGGTGACTTTGGTCTTTCTTTAAAATGTACTGTCCTCTAGGATTAAGGTTTTCTTAGTTTTAACTCTTTAATAAAATAGAGTAGCGACTTCAATATATTTTATATATTAGGTTTTCTGCATTCGCTTGAATGTCTACGAGCGACAACAATAATACTCGTAATATTCTTGTATGGCTTCGGCAATTCTTTGCAATGTTATTTTCGTGATCTTCTGCATGTTCAAGAGTTTGACTCGCCGGACGATGTCTCGGATTATGTCATCATTTGCTTAATGATTATTTCTTTCACTTAAATGCCATCACCTAAATGACACCTCGTCAGTGCTTTAAATTTATTATATTATTATGATTCTGGTAAAAATTATTAACTTACAATGACATAAATCTATCGATTAAAAAAAATTACAAACACACGACGTAAAAAAAAAACAGCAGCTTCACTAGCCTGGAAGATGATCCCCTCTTCTTGACTGCTGCCAATATAGACCTAGTTCACAAAGCAAGTTAATTAACTAAACTGGTGATGAATCATTGAATAAAATGTTTGCGCTATTAATTAGTTAAAAGTATTATCAAGACTTACCTTCTCACACCGCCCTGAGTAGCTAGTATCGTCTTCCACCATTTCTGGGAGCATTCTTCCTTCTAAGCCTTTTTGCATTTTGATGTGCACTGTCTTCAACCATCTTCAAAAACCATGCAGGTTTTCTTGCTCTAAATACAACGTATCCTATAGAGACTCCAAATACAAATCCACATCCATAACCCATTGCTACTGCTTTCCATCCAAATCCCTCTTCAAACATTGAATCTTCTTTCTTGAAGTTTGATGGTGGCTGTTGTTTCCCTTCACCTTTGTTGCATTTTGCTTGCAAGGGAAATCCACATAATCCTAAGTTCCCTTCGTATGAACCATTTTCAAATGTGTTGAACTGCTTACCTTGAGGTATGGGTCCCTCAAGTTGGTTATACGAAAGCATCCACAACACCAATTGCTCTAAACTGCTGCAAGCTCCTATTCCAGGAGCGGCAACTACATGGTCCCGGATTGTCAATCATTGTGTGAGAAATAGTAAGTTGCAGGATATTGTGAATGAGCAATCTTTGGTTCTTATCGGAAATGGCAAGAAAACTATGTTATGGCTTGATTGCTGGCTTAATAACCTTTGTTTAGCAGAACATTTCCCTACTCTATTCCAATTATCCAATGACAAAGCTGCCAACATTGCTAAGATGGGAATGTGGGAAGGGTATGAGTGGATTTGGTTTTTTTCCTAGATACGTCCACTACAGGGGCACAACATTGGCTTACTTGATCAACTCTATGCAATCCTTTCGACAATACACATGGACAAAGATGGAGAGGATAGACTAATATGGAAGGACAATAATTCAGGAAGATTTTCAATGAAATCTCTTTGTGGATTGTTAAGTCAGAAGCCTTCCATAAACAATGCCTTCTCGTTTGCTGAAATTTGGAAAGGTATTGTCCCTCCTAAGGCAGAGATCTTTTGCTGGATGGCTATCACTAACAGAATCAACACCCGAAGTATGTTGGTTCGAAGAGGTATATTGGGTAGCTCGGAATCAAATTGCCCTATCTGCCTAGTAGAAGCAGAATCAGTGGACCATATTCTGCTGCACTGCTATAAGCATTGGCTGATCTGATCCAAAATCATTAAGTGGTGGGGTTTAGTTTGGTGTTGCCCAAAGAGCTTCTCAGATATGTGGTCTCAATGGACTTCCATGGTGCATGGCCATTTTCAGAGGAAGGCATGGTTGATGTTGTTCTTCTCAGTGGCATGGTCTCTTTGGCTCCTTCAAAATGATCTGATTTTCCATCAGAAGACTCCTGACTATGATTCAATATTCTTTCTTATTATCACCCGTCTATGTCTATGGCTAAAAGCTATCCATTCAGATTTTCCATACTCCCCTACAGATCTGATCAGATCGGCAGATGGCTTGCTTCAGTGGTCCAATGCTCACTCTTTCAGGATTAATAATATATGGTCTCCTCCTATAATTAATAGCCTCAAATGGAATGTGGATGGCTCTTCTCTTGGTAAGCCAAGCCCCTCTGGAATAGGTGGTGTGTTGCGAAATCATCATGGCCATCTTCTCGGTATGTTCTCTGTTTCAGTTGGTATTTTAGACTCTAATATTGCTTAGTTATGGGCTATTGTCAAAGCCATTGAACTATCAACATCTAATTGCCTCTTACACCATCAACATCTCATCATCGAATCTGACTCTGTCAATGTTATTAGCTGGATGAATAAGCCTCACAGTCGTCCCTGGAAGCATCATAATTTGTTCTCCTTTGTTAATAGACTGAAAGCATATTTTGGTTCAATCACCTTCTCCCATATCTTTCGTGAAAGTAATTGCATGGCAGATTGCATGGCTAAACAAGGAGTGCGGAGATCAAGTGAATTTGTTGTCTGGCTTTGACTCCACCATTTTTCTATGGCCTTGCTATTGTGTCTTCTCCCATTATGTCTTTGAGTTATTTCTATTTTGTATTGTTGAGGAATGTTTAGCTTGAGCTCATTCGGATGGATATTCTATAGTCTTTTCTGCTTTTGTTTATCTTAGACTGCACTTTATCCTATACATTGTGTAGCTTCTGTACTACTACCGCCAGACTTCGGCGTTTAAATAATATACGCATCTTTCAAAAAAAAAGTTGGTTATACAAAAGGTTCAGGACTTGAAGAAATGTTAAATCTACCAATTGCGGAGGAATCCTTCCAGCAATCAGATTTGAAGTGAGATCCAGCGATTCCAGATTAGTTAAATTCCCCAGTGATGGCTGGATATAACAGATGAGGCTGTTGTGAGAAAGGTTGAGCTGTATCAGAGATTTAAGCTTCCCGAGGGACTCTGGAATCTTTCCCGTGAATTTATTGCAGGATAAATCAAGTGTTGTGAGGGCAATTTGAAATTGAGAAAACTCAATCTCCAAACCTTTCCATGCCAACGTTACAGAATAAACATAAGAAGTAGATAAATTGTTTGTCCTCATGTAATCCATATCCTCATCAACGCTCATCATGGCTTTGAAGTTGTTGAAATACTCTGTTGGCAAAGGACCACTCAAGCTGTTGTTGGAGAGGTCAAATATCTGTAATTTAGAAAAAGAGTCCTTGACAGTTGGACCCTTCAAAGAACCATGGAGTTTATTTGACCTTAGAACAACAACCTCCAACTGTGGAAGCGTTTCTAAAAAGGAAGGGAATGTGTCATCAATCATGTTGTTACCGAGGTCCAGAAATTCTAAATTCACACAATTGATGATGGATGGTGGTATCACCCCTTTCAATTGGTTGCCATTGAAGTTGAGATATCTCAAACTGTTCTCCTCTGAATAGATTGAAGGGATATTGCCGTGGAGATTGTTGGCACCAAGATGCAACACTAAGAGTCCATCACTGAAGTTTCCCAAGCATTGCGGGATGAAACCACTAAAGCCATTGTTGGACAAGTCTAGAATCTCTAGGAACTTCAGCTCACAAATGACAGAGGAGATGTTCCCAGTCAGTTTATCATTGGAGGAAAGCATAAGAGCTCTCAATTGCTCAAGCTTGAAAACTGAAGGTGGAATCTGGCCATACAACCTGTTGTGACTGAAATCGATATATTGTAATGAATTACAATGGAACGGACTTATCTGGCCATACAGTAGGTTATTGTGAAGAAAAAGAGCCTGCAAAGAAGGCATAGAAAACAAGGTGGATCGAATTGTTCCATTGAGCAAGTTATGAGATAAGTCGAGAGAGTTTAAACCTGAAAGCCTACTTATTTGTGATGGGATGCTTCCTATCAGCTGATTATTAGATAATAAGAGAGAGTTTAAACCTGAAAGCCTACTTATTTGTGATGGGATGCGTCCTATCAGTATATTGTGTGAGAGGTCTAAGAAAATGAGTTGGATGAGGTTAAAAAAACCATTCGGAATTTGACCATCAAACCTGTTGTTTGAGAGGTCAAACCAACTGAGTTGTTTAAGGGTTAAAAAACCATCTGAAATTTTTTATCACAAAAATTATTAAAAGAAAGTCTCAAGATATCTAGCTTCTTAAGGTTTCTAAATGAGAATGAAATTTGACCATCAAACCTGTTGTTTTGAGAGGTCCAACAAAGTGAGTTGTTGTGAGGTTAGAAAAAACTATCTGGAATTTGACCATCAAACCTGTTGTTTGTGAGGTCCAACGAAGTGAGCTGTGCGAGGTTAAAAAAAGCATTCAGAATTTTACCTGAAAAATTATTGAAAGAAAGTGTCCAGGAATCTAGCTTCTTAAGGTTTCTAAATGAGAAGGAATTTTGACCATCAAACTGTTGTTTGAAAGGTCCAACTAAATGAGTTGTGTGGATTAAAGAAACCTTTCAGAATTTTACCAGAAAAATTATTCAGAAAAAGTTTTAACTAATCTAGCTTTTTAAGATTTTTTAAATGAGAAAGAAATTTGACCATCAAACCTGTTGTTTGAGAAGTCCAACTGAGTAAGTTGTGTGAGGTTAAAGAAACAATCTAGAATTTGACTGGAAAAAATTATTCAAAGAAATTATCAAGGAATCTAGCTATTTAATGTTTTATAAGTGAGAATGGAATCTAGCCGTAAAATCTATTAAATAAAAGATCCAACGCGGTGAGTTGAGTGAGGTTAGAAAACTCATTCAGAATTTCGCCAGTAAAAATTATTGGTTGTGAGAAACAAGTGACTGAGCTGCTTAAGGTTTCTAAGTGAGACTGGGAGATGACCTAGAAAACTGTTACCTGAGAGGTCCAACCACGCCAATTGCGTTTGATTAATAAAAAACATCAGGAATTGGACCAATAAAATTATTGTATCCAAGATCCAGGTACTCGAGTTGCTTAAGTTTTTCCAAACGAGAAAGGGATTTGACCAACCAACTGGCTATCTGCAAGGCCCAACTCAATGAGTTGCGTGAGGTTACCAAGTAGACTTCAGATTCGAGCCAACAAAATTGGACCCATCAAGATACATCACTTTCACAGACTTCAGATGACTGATTGACTGTGGTTCCAAATGTATTGAGATCCGCGTATGTGACAGATCCAATGCGAAAGAGCATTGCTCAAATTGTATGGCGGAAAAGACCCAGTGAGTTCTTCGTTACTCCTTAAATAGAGCGATTGAAGGTTTGATCGGCGAAAAGAAATTATTCAGGGAGTTCCCCTTTCAATCCAGAATACCAGAGTTGGAGAGATGACAAAGAAGAAGACAAGTTCATCAAGGAACTGGGTACCACCAAAGACATGTTCACTCCACCCAAGTAGAGTTCTCTCAGCTGGGTAAGGTTCTGAGCAAGCTTGTCGAAAGAAATCGGTTCCAGCATCAGCTCCTCAGAGTTGGAAGAGAGATCAAGCGACACCAATCTGGATAAATGGGAGATTTCTGGGGAACTTGGCCTGCAAAATTCGATGAAGTTAGATTTAAAATGCGTCAAAATGCAAGAACTGACCAAAAGGAAGATGAAATGACAGAGCGATTGAAGTCATTGGAAGAGAGATCGAGCTTCTGAAGATGTTGAAGGGAGAAGAGAGTGCTGTTAGAGTGGAGGGTGCCATAAAGCATGCTGCAACCAAGGTCTAGGCCAATTACATGGCCAGTTTGCATGTTGCATGTCACGCCATCCCAAGAGCAGCAATCTGTACCTCTTTCACATACGCACTTTCTTTGGGTACTGGATTAACATGAAAATCCATATGGAGAAGAAGACATCATGGAAAAGGAATTTTTGAATTGGAGCAAAGCCAGGCTCCAATGAAGACATCACCGGGGCATAATTGTACTGAAGAGGCGAAATTGGGAGTGCGAATGGAAGAAAAGAAGGCAGAGAAATTGAGCGAGCAACAATGAAGATCCCATCATTCCCTAAAAGTGCTCTTTTTGGAGATTAAAACGTGGACAGTTAACTTAGATTGATGGGAGACTTCTATTAGAATGTAGTCTATATATAGAGACTTCCGGAATGCATAATTTCCCCTGTCCTCGTTGTTTGCATCACATAGTTAGTTTTTTTAAAGCACACACAAGCTTCAGGTTAGGAGGGGGACTAGCAGCTTACCTTACGACTTTTAGTCAAGGTTTAAGTTTGTGTAAACCCCAACTCTTCGTTGAGTGCTTAGACTGGTAACGGTTGGTACACGTGCCATCTCATTGCCTACAAGCCCCCATATTGCCTCCACGAGGGCGATCACTGGGACAACGAGAGCCCCTTTTTAGAGACCAAATAGTAAACCTACCTTTTGTCTCACTTAAAAAGATTAGAACCTGCCTTTAGGATGTATGCTCTGTATACATTGTTTTGCACCCGAGCAAGCCCTTCTTGAAGCATCTTGAACTCCAGACTTATGGGTGACACAATGACCGTCGCTGAAAAAAAAAATTCCATTGTAGAGTTTTGTGCAAGAATCAAGATTCTTGTTTTCAATCATACAAGAGTTGCGACCATATGTCACCCCTCGAAGGGCGAGTTCGTCATATAGATTACATATTCATACATTTATCATGCATGTACCGGGTTGAAAGGTAGGTTCCCCCCGCACAAGTTGTGCTGCAAGTGATTGAAGAAAGGATGGAAGTGAAGAAAGATGTCAGATAGAGGCTCATTATCAGATTGAGGTTGAGAGCATCAAAGGTGAA
>NC_133284.1:17582438-17605315 GCF_005239225.2 Populus alba
GTCAGCTGTTAAATCATCATTTCATCGTTGGATTGGTCTGGAATTTGGATATGTCGTTCATCCAGATGTTATATAAATTCTGAACAGTTTAGTGATTAGTACTTAAAAGTGCATGTTTATCAAGGTTTTATATCATCATTTTGCACTTGAAGTATCAATAACTCCTTAACTAAAGCATGTTTTATAATAACAAGTTTGATACTATAAGATACCTTAATTTATGGTAAATGCTCATCTTAAATGCAGGCCTATCACATAAATAAAAGGATTGATTGATGAGTTTAGTATTGAAAGTGAAAGGACAAAGAGATGGCCAAACTTAGAAAAGAGATGCCGGTGCAGTCCAAACCGGAACATTGCTCGGTAATTGGATCATATCTGGAGCTCTAGATCTCGGATTTAGGTCCATTTTATATGGATGGAAAGGTAAGACAAAGGCCTACAACTTTCATGTGGAGCCCAAGATTTAAAAAGGCCGTTTTGAAGTCCAAAATGAAGGAACAACGAAGAAGTCCTAAGCTGTTTTGCAGCCCAGACACTATTTAGTGTTCAGCCCATATCTTGAGTTCTAGAAGTCCAAATGATCTCATCTTTTTTTTGTTGGAAAGCTGAAACAATTTCCTAAAACATTCATGAGGATTCTGGGCAAATTATGATGTTATAAATGATGTCTTGTTCAGACAAGAAGATAAGAATTGTCACCAAGTCAAGATGTGGCCACCCACTCATCAATTAATTAACAAATCAATAGTTCCAAATTTTGGCCTATAAAAGGAGGCACTTACCATGTATTGAGGCATCTTAGTTTCTAGATCAAGATCATGCTCTTGCTTTCTCTCTTTGTATTGCTTATGTTTTGCTTTCATTAATATCAAGTTTATGCACTTAATTTCCTTTCCTTTACTTAGTTAACTTCTTTCTCATTTATGTTTTTATCTTGTTCATCTATGTTTCTTTCTTTCATTATGTTTTGCTAAGTTAATTATGTCAAGGTGAAAAGGGTACACTAATGGTGTAAGAATAACTATAATATAAACTTAACATGGACCTTAACGTTGGATACTAACATGTTTTATATTTGTTATCTTGTTCACTTTTAATACTTTGCTTGTTAAATGGTTAATCTAGATTTATGTTGTATAACACTTGGTACAACAAATACTTGGTACTTTCATAGCCCATACTGTATGGTATAACCGACACCTGAGCTATGAAAGGAACTTGATTTGTTGTTAACATAAGTTATAATCATGAATGCCTGCCAACATTTACAAGTATTAGCTTTATTCGAATAACATAACTAATGTAATCATATTAACAATTTTTAATCTGATTGGAACCTCCTTTATGTGTGGTTTCCAATTGAGTATTAAGAGTTTATACTATACTTGTTTGAAGTACCATTAGTGGATCCTCTAACCTTGACATTTATTTTTATCGTTGTTTAATCCTTACATTAATCTTTCAACTCAAAGTTCTCATTAATTTCTTCCTTCTCTTCTTTATTATTGTTGTTGTTGTTGTTGTTATTATTATTATTATTATCTGTTCATAAACTCAGTATATATGCTGGAAACCTGTGACCCGATTATTCTCAGGTATAACAACGCCACGTACTGAGTATTGTTATTATTATTATTACTATTACTAGTACTACTATTGTTATTATTATCATTATTATTGTTATTGTTGCATTGTTATTTATAATTTATACAATTAACCTCTCTGTGGTTCGACCCCGGTCTTGCCGGGTTATTTATTACTTCGACACTCCTGCACTTGGGAGAAGACATCAAGCTTTTGGTCGTGTCAAGTTTTTGGCGCCGTTGCCGGGGAGGTAAATTCTTGTATAAATTATAATACTTAATTTATTTTATCTCTTCACTTTTCATTTTATCTAACTTTTGTTTTGTTTTCTTTTGTTTCTTTTTCTTCTCTTGTCTTTTCTTCCTTTTATTCTCTTCTTACACGTGCATGAGAGTTTGGTCACGTACATTAAGTGGTCGACTTTGTAGGGTATCCTCATCATTTTTAGAAAATATGGCCGAAGAAGATAATCAATCGCTTCATAATGAGAATAATGAGAATAACCGTATGAGAACACTTAGAGACCACATGAATCCCACAAGAACAAGTGCACCCTCATGCATAGTTTTCCCTCCTGATGCATCTCATTTTAATTTTAAGCCAGACATTATTCAACTTTTACCATCTTTTCATGGCTTAGACTTAGAAAATCCATACTTGCATTTAAGGGAATTTGAGGAGGTCTGTAATACCTATAATGACTCAAATTGTAGCCTGAGCACCATTAGATTAAAGCTTTTTCCTTTTTCATTAAAAGATAAAGCTAAAACATGGCTACAAAATTTAAAACCAGGATCCATTCGTGCTTGGGATGAAATGCAACAACAATTTTTAAAGAAGTTTTTTCCGTCTCACAGAACAAACTCTTTCAAAAGACAAATCATCACTTTCACTCAAAAACCAGGAGAAACATTTTACCAATGTTGGGATAGGTATCGAGATTTGCTTAATACTTGCCCTCATCATGGTTTTGAAACATGGAGATTGGTTTCACATTTTTATGAAGGTTTAACACCTAGAGATAGGCAAATGGTTGAATTGATGTGCAATGGAACTTTCGAAGATAAAGACCCTAATGAAGCAATGGAGTACCTAGACTTGCTAGCCGAAAATGCTCAAAATTGGGACACCACAGGTACTTATGAGGCACCAAGTAAAACTCAACCTCATACATCTAGTGGAGGTATGCACAACCTTAGGGAAGATCATGACCTCCAAGCCAAGTTTGCATCTTTAGCTAGAAAAGTCGAAGCACTTGAATTGAAAAAGAGTGGTCAATTAAAATCTGTTCAAGACATTGTGTGTCAAATCTGTGAAACTAAGGAACACTCAACAAATGATTGTCCAACTTTGCCTTCTTTTAGGGAATGCCTCCATGAACAAGCCCATGCTTTAAACAGTTTCCAAACACCCAACCATAACCCATACTCACAAACGTATAAGCCTGGTTGGAGAAATCACCCAAATTTCAGTTGGAAGAGTGATAGCAACAATGCACAAACTTCACAGCCACCGTTTCAAGCACATCATAATTTTCAAAATTCTCATGGATATGCACCTCCTTATGCTCCACCTCCTAGAAGAAATCTTGAGGAAACATTGCATGCATTCATTGAAAAGCAGGAGACAATCAACACTCAACTTGCTCAAAGCATGACAGATTTTAAAAATGCTCTTGCAAAATTAACATCTGCTCTCAGTTTCCAAGAGAAAGGTAAGTTTCCATCTCAACCACAACAAAATCCAAAGGGGCAATACAATGCAAATGCGAGTAGTTCTGGAAGCCAACATATGGATCAAGTCAAATCAGTCATCACTCTTCGTAGTGGTAAGGTTATTGAAAAACCCATTCTTGAACCTTGTGAGAAAGATGATGAGTCTATCTATGTGGGTAAGGAAGGGGTTGAACCTGAATATTGCAAAGAAAAGGCTGATTCCCCGCCAGCACTTCCATTTCCTCATGCCATGACCAAACAAAGGAAAGTCAATCACAACTCTGAAATCTTTGAAACTTTCAAACAGGTAAGGATCAATATACCTTTGTTGGATGCTATTAAACAGGTTCCTTCCTATGCTAAATTTTTGAAAGACCTATGCATTGTGAAGAGAAAACTGAATGTGAAAAAGAAAGCCTTTTTAGCCGAACAAGTAAGTGTCATTCTTCAAAACAATAATGCTTTGAAATATAAAGACCCTGGTTGTCCTATAATTTCTTGCTTTATTGGAGAACATAAAATTGAAAGAGCCTTACTTGATCTTGGAGCTAGTGTGAATTTACTTCCATATTCAGTCTTTCAAAGTCTCAATCTAGGTGAGTTAAAACCAACCTCTGTAACTCTTTTACTTGCTGATAGATCTGTAAAAGTGCCTAGAGGAATAGTTGAGGATGTGTTAGTACAAGTTGATAAATTCATTTACCCTGTAGATTTTGTTGTCTTGGATACACAACCTGTTGAAGCATGTAATTCAATTCCTGTCATTTTAGGACGTCCATTTCTTGCCACTTCTAATGCATTGATTAATTGTAGGAATTGACTGATGAAGCTATCATTTGGAAACATGACATTGGAGATGAATATTTTCAACATTTACAAGTAACCTGGAGATGATAATGATTTACAGGAAGTGGACTTTATTGAAAAATTAGTTCATGATCAATTTCAAACCACTTCTAGTGAAACTAAGATTGATGAATCTGATGATTTGCAAATAATCTACTTTCAGGAATGAAAGACATGCAATTGGAGACCACAAATTGAAGAATTGCCACCACGATCAATTGAGCCCATACCTTCAAGTGTTCAACCACCAAAACCTGAATTGAAGCCGTTACCATTTATCTCAAATACTCATTTTTTGGGAGAAAATGAAACTTTTCCGGTAATAATCTCTTCCAAACTTAATGCACATCAAGAAGGTAAGTTATTACAGACTCTGAAAATGCACAAAAATGCATTAGGATGGACCATAGCTGACATAAAAGGAATTAACCCTTTGATTTTCACACACAGGATTTATTTGGAGGAAAATGCTAAACCCTCTAGAGAAATGCAACGAAGGCTTAATCCTAATATGAAAGAAGTAGTGAAAAATGAAGTCATTAAGCTTCTAGATAATGGAATCATTTATCCTATTTCTGACAGCAAATGGGTAAGTCCTACACAAATTGTACCCAAAAAGTCTGGAGTCACTGTGATAACGAATGAGAAAAATGAGTTAATTCCAACTAGGACTGTTACTAGTTGGCGCATGTGCATTGACTATAGGAAACTTAATTTTATGACTAGAAAAGATCATTTCCCTCTACCTTTCATGGATCAAATCCTAGAAAGAGTTGCAGGTCATGAATTTTATTGTTTCCTAGATGGCTATTCAGGTTACAATCAAATTGAAATTGCATTGGAAGATCAAGAAAAGACTACTTTCACATATCCATTTGGTACTTTTGCATATCGAAGGATGCCTTTTGGATTATGTAATACACCAACCACGTTTCAAAGATGCATGCTTAGCATATTCAGTGATATGGTTGAACGTTTTCTTGAAATTTTTATGGATGATTTTTCTGTTTTTGGTGATTCATTTGATGATTGTTTGACTAACTTAGAAAAGGTTTTGAGCAGGTGTGAAGAGAAGAATCTTGTATTGAATTGGGAAAAATGTCATTTTATGGTAACAAACGGCATTGTACTTGGTCACATTGTTTCATCGAAAGGAATTGAGGTTGACAAATCTAAAATCGAGTTAATTGCCAACTTACCAACACCAAAATCTGTTAAAGATGTTAGATCATTCTTAGGACATGCTGGTTTTTACAGAAGGTTCATCAAAGATTTTAGTGTAATATCTAAGCCCTTGAGTAACCTTCTAACAAAGGATAATATTTTTGAATGGACTGAACATTGTGAAGAAGCCTTTGTTAAACTTAAAAACTTGCTTACTTCTGCTCCTGTCATTCAACCTCCTGATTGGTCATTACCTTTTGAAATAATGTGTGACGCTAGTGATTATGCCGTGGGTGCTGTCTTGGGACAAAGAAAAGATAAGAAACCTTATGTGACTTACTATGCAAGTAAAACTTTAAATAATGCTCAAATGAATTACACCACCACTGAAAAAGAATTACTTGCAGTAGTATTTGCTTGTGATAAATTCAGATCTTATCTTGTTAGCTCACCTGTTGTTGTTTTTAGTGATCATGCAGCATTGAAATATCTTCTTTCTAAGAAAGATTCTAAGGCTAGATTGGTGTTGTGGATTTTGTTACTTCAAGAATTTGATATCACAATCAAAGACAAGAAAGGCACCAAAAATGTTGTTGCAGATCATTTGTCAAGATTGACAACAGATTCGAAATCTGACATCACACCAATCGATGACTACTTTCCCGATGAATCTTTATTTTCTGTTTCTACGATGCCTTGGTTTGCTAATATTGTTAATTTTCTTGTTTCAGGACAATTGCCAGCTCATTGGAGTACCCAAGACAAAAGAAAGTTCTTGAACGAAGTGAAGAACTTTTATTGGGATGACCCTTATTTATTCAAATATTGTCCTGATCAAATATTTCAAAGATGCATTCCTGACAATGAGGTAAGTAGTGTCATTAAATTTTGTCATTCTGAGGCATGTGGGGGTCATTTCTCATCAAGAAAGACAACTGCAAAAATCTTACAAAGTGGATTTTATTGGCCCACCATGTTCAAAGACTCACATGCATTCTGCAAGACTTGTGAAAATTGTCAAAAGTTAGGATCTATTTCAAAACGTCACATGATGCCTTTAAATCCTATTCTTGTCATTGAGATCTTTGACTGTTGGGGTATAGATTTCATGGGTCCATTTCCTCCATCATTTGGTTTCGTGTACATATTAGTCGCAGTAGATTATGTTTCAAAATGGATAGAGGCAATTCCAAGTCGAAACAATGATCACAAAACAGTGATAAAGTTTTTGAAAGACAATATTTTGAGTCGATTTGGAATCCCTCGAGCCATAATAAGTGATGGTGGAACACATTTCTGCAACAAGCCATTTGCTTCTTTAATGAAGAAATATGGAATCACACACAAAGTTGCCACCCCTTATCACCCTCAGACAAGTGGACAAGTAGAGTTTGCTAATAGGGAGATCAAACAGATCTTGGAGAAAACGGTGAACCCTAATCGGAAAGACTGGTCTTTAAGACTTAATGATGCACTTTGGGCTTTTCGAACTACATATAAAACAACATTAGGTATGTCACCTTATAGACTAGTCTATGGAAAACCTTGTCACTTGCCTGTGGAAATTGAACATAAAGCTTATTGGGCTATTAAAGCTTTCAATTCAAACATTGATGATGCTAGTCAGCTGCAAAAATTGCAAATAAATGAGCTTGAGGAAATTAGAAATGATGCATATGACAATTCAAGAATTCATAAAGCAAGAATCAAAGAGTTTCATGACAAGAAAATACTGAGAAAAACATTCAATGTTGGTCAAAAAGTCTTGCTTTATAATTCTCGACTCCATTTATTTCCTAGAAAACTAAGATCAAGATGGAGCGGTCCTTTTATTGTGAAACATGTGTATCCATATGGGGCCTGTGATATCGAGAATCCAAAGAATGACAATGTTTTCAAGGTAAATGGGCATCGGTTGAAAGTTTATTTTGACAATTTTTCAGTTGAAAATGACTCTACTGAATTGAGTGATCCTGTATATAAAGATTGATTCTTTTTCTCACATTGTTTTGTGTTTGTTTTGGTGTATCTTTTGTTTTGCTATTTTCTCTCACCCCGGTCAAATGGCGGATAACGGTACTCCATGACTCTTAAGTCGGTTCTTTCAGTTTCCCATGATAACTGATATTTGTGTATATAATTGTGCAATTATCTTCTCTTTCTTCTTTCTTTGAATCTCCCATCAAATTCTCATTTGAAAATGGACACCACTCTTGAAAAATTGAAAAAGTATTTTCCCGCTCTGCCTCAGAATGTGATTACAAAAATTTACCGTGCTAGGTGTGAAAGATTGAGGTTGTTAATGAACCATGGAATTCCTGAAGATATTTGTTGGCTGATTGAAGCAAAGGTCCGATTATCAGGTGAGTCCTCCAATTCTTTCATTTCACACATGCCTGGAACAGGTAAAAGCACTTTTGCAATGAAACGTCGTGCAAAACGATTGAAAGTCTGTCACAGATGTGCCAAATGGACTTGTAATGCGACATATCATTCTTTAGGGATGGTATCTGTAAACCGTGAAGATAAAATACAATTCATTAAGGATGGCCTGAGTAAGGGGTCTTTAGATAATCTTTTATTGACCCTTGAGACGCATCCTAGTGGAGATGTGCATCGTGTAATTCATGATTTATGGCCACAATTCCATAAAGAACATGATCGACTTAGTCTTGGGAATCTGACTAAAAAATACCCTGTTTGCCAGTTTTTAAGAAAACTGGATGGGAAGCCTATCCCCGACCCATAGAGAGCGTTTAAGCCGTTCTTGGACGTAAAACCAAGGGAAGATGTGAGCCACAATCACAACTACCTGTACATACATGCTTTGTCAAAATAAATAAATAAAGAGAGAGAGTGTGAGACTACAGCTGGCCTACATATAGGTGGTATGATTGCATTTTCACTTTTTCATCTATAAATTCTTCCCTTCCTTCCCTTCATTTCTACTCATCCCATACATTCATCAAATATAGAAGTGTGTAGAAATGGCAGGTTCCTCAAGTCATCACATAAGAAATATTTGTGTTTTCGGTGGATCTAGCCCTAGGAAAGAAAAAGAGTTTTTAGAATCAGCAAATCATCTTGGTCGGGTACTAGCTGAGAGAAAGATTCATTTAGTGTATGGGGGAGGCAGCCTTGGGTTAATGGGAGGTGTGTCAATGGCTGTATTTTTAGGAGGCAGTCAAGTTTTGGGGGTTGTCCCCAAAGCTTTAGCAAATGGGGACATCATTGGAAAAACAATTGGAGAGGAACTACAGGTCCCAACAATGTCTGATCGACTGAACGCCATGTTTAGCCATGCTGATGCCTTCATTGCCTTACCAGGTGGTCTGGGCACATTGGAAGAGATCTTTCATATTTCATCTTGGGCCCAACTGCACATTCACCATAAACCTATAGGTTTGTTAAATGTTAATGGTTTTTATGATAAGTTGTTGTCTTTCCTTGATCAAGCTGTGGAACAGGAATTTCTAACATCTTCAGCACGACAAATCATAATCTCTGCTGCTACTGCTGAACAATTGATTGACCAACTACAATCTTTCATCCCTGTCATTGATCCTAGCATGAGTCGCCTAGATTGGTTAGCTAAGGAAAGCCGTAAAAAGCTTAGATTAGATTTGAGCCTTCATCTATGAAACCTTGTGTCTTTTGGTTTTATTAATAGCATATTATTTTGTTTTGTTACTTCTTATATTTGTTTAAGTGTGTTTCAGGTTTGTCATTGTTCGTTGTTTCAGGTGATGTCTTCTATACTCTATCTTTCTACCTTAGGACATTGAGGACAATGTCTCGTTTTGGTTGGGGGGAGAGGGTAGTAGTTTAAAAAAAAAAAAAAACTAACCAACTAACTGTTGTTGTTTTTAAAAAACCATTTGGCAAAACTGTTATTACTAGGATGACAGAGTAAAGAGGAATTATTCTTGAGACGCATCTTAGTAAAAATTTTCTAAGGGTTATTTGCAATATTCATAACAAGGCCTGTTAGAATACTTCTTGAAATATTCAGGTTTACAAACTCTCGCATTGTTATCACTTGATTCTGCTCATATACTCATTTAACAAGTATTATTAAACCTTCATTTTCACACACACACTTTAACATATGATTGTGGGTTGTACATTGGATTATTACATTATTTATGTTCTTTTGTTGAAGGTAACAACTAAGGGAAAGGGATAGTATATAATTTGAAAAAAAAAACGATAATATTGATGATAATAAAAATGTAGATAAGTTTGGTTTCGTAGCCTCCCTAACCTAAGCAATTAAGCCCGAAGGGGTGTATTAACACCTAATACCCTAAAGTCAACTGACTTAGGAGTTATTGGCTCAAAGCTTGTTACATGGGTTAAGGAGAAAAGCTTAAGGGAATCAAACATTGCACTATCTACGTATCAGTATTTGCAACCCGAGTTGTTAAGCTCGTAGGGGTGTCTCAACACCTAATGCCCTAAGACCAACTGGTTTGGGAGTCATTAGCCTAAAACTCGTTACATGGGTTAAAGATACATTGTGTTTTAAGTTGTATGTGTATATAAATAAAAAAAAACAAGAAGAAGAAAAAAAAAGAGATAAAAGAGAAAAAAAAAAGTAATAATAATAATAATCCCAACCCAAGGAAGTTCACCTTAAACATTTGAACATAATATTATTTTCTTCCAACAAAAGCCCCATCATCTATGTTTTCATATATTGAGCACATAAAAAGAAGGTTTATTAATATCTTGTTTAAGAAGTATGAAGCAGTAATTTAAATTTAATGAGAGTTTGTTTATCTGGATAGATTAATAGAAGTTGAATGATGAATGCCTTGCTTTGTGATACTTGCAAATTGTTTCTCTATTTTAATGCTTTAGATTACTAGGGACTAGTAATAAGCGGGTTGGGGGGTGTGATTAGTACTTAAAAGTGCATGTTTATCAAGGTTTTATATCATCATTTTGCACTTGAAGTATCAATAACTCCTTAACTAAAGCATGTTTTATAATAACAAGTTTGATACTATAAGATACCTTAATTTATGGTAAATGCTCATCTTAAATGCAGGCCTATCACATAAATAAAAGGATTGATTGATGAGTTTAAGTATTGAAAGTGAAAGGACAAATAGATGGCCAAACTTAGAAAAGAGATGCCGGTGCAGTCCAAACCGGAACATTGCTCGGTAATTGGATCATATCTGGAGCTCTAGATCTCGTATGTAGGTCCATTTTATATGGATGGAAAGGTAAGACAAAGGCCTACAACTTTCATGTGGAGCCCAAGATTTAAAAAGGCTGTTTTGAAGTCCAAAATGAAGGAACAACGAAGAAGTCCGAAGCTGTCCTGCAGCCCAGACACTATTTAGTGTTCAGCCCATATCTTGAGTTCTAGAAGTCCAAATGATCTCATCTTTTTTTTGTTGGAAAGCTGAAACAATTTCCTAAAACATTCATGAGGATTCTGGGCAAATTCTGATGTTATAAATGACATCTTGTTCAGACAAGAAGATAAGAATTGTCACCAAGTCAAGATGTGGCCACCCACTCATCAATTAATTAACAAATCAAAAGCTAGACTCCGCAACATAAACAATGTCTTTTTTTTTTGCAAAGCAATGTCAACAAGTTTATTACACATACACCCCTTCATTTAGAAAGGATCGATCAAGAGTTTTAAAAATGAAACCCCAGGGTCGTGTCGAGGTTGTTCAGGATGAGAACAAAGACACAAGTGTGAAAGATGAAGTCTTTCAAGTTTGTGAGTGGTTGAACCATATCGAGTTGCTCCTTCGATTGAATTGGAAGATAATTCAAATTTTCATGTTTTTGATGATAATCTTGTTGATGTTGATCCAGAGGAGTTGAATGTTGTTTTGAGCTCTAGCGGACAAGAAAATGTCAATGAAGAAGATGATATCCATATTAAAGATTGCGATGAAGGTGATGATTATTCAATTGATGACGAAGAAGAAGAAAATTCTGACTAACTATCAAAACGAAGCCCTATGTAAAACCCTTTTTTTCATGTAATTTAGATTATGGATGATATATTTTGTAACACGAAATATTTAATGTTTAAGCACTATTGTTATTGTTTTGTGCGATGGATAATTTATCATTTAAGTTTTTGCAGGAAGGTAAATAGGCAATACAAATACAACATTTCTTGTACAATACAATAATTACTGACGTCCATACCGATGGATTCACGTCCGTTGGCATCTCACAGAGAATTCAAAAATAATTACTCGAAATGCCACAATCACCAACGCATATACCGACGGATTCACGTCTGTCGGCATCTCACATAGAGTTTGAAAATAATTACTTGAAATGCCACAATCACTGACGTAATTTTTCCGTCGGTAATTTGTCAGCGGAAAAATATTACCGATAAAAATACTGACAGAATGTGCGAATTTCAAAAGGTGTGCATTGAATGCATCTCTAACCTTGTCAGATTGCTGACGGAATTACCGACGGATCACGAAAAATATGGAGGGTAATTAAAAATTTCAGTGCGAAATTCAAAGATTGCTGATGAATTTTTGACACTTTACCGACAGATTAAATTAAAATAATAATGATTTTTTATTTCAATCGGTGAATCCGTTAGTAAAATTGTCCTATAAGTTCTAGCGACCACCCCTTCAGTTCATTTTTTCTTCTCCTTCGTTTTTCACCATAAATTTTGATTTTTTTCCTCTCAATTCTTCAAGGCTTTCACTTAGAATCTCTAGCAAAATTTGTTGTGAATCTTCATCAAATTAAAAGGTATGTGTTTTCTTCTATTTCATTTCATTTTATTTTATTTTATTTTTGCTATATTTATTTTTGTTATGTTTTTTTTTTTGGTGTATTTTTTTAATGTACATAAAGTTTTGAATTCAACATATTATTAATGTATGCATATTTCTTTCCTAAAGTTTGTTGTACGTGTGCGGCGTCGCGGCGAAAAATATACTTATCCCACTTTAAAATCTAAAATGTAATATTCTATATCTATTTGGCAAATATGGGGAGACAAGAAATTCTTGTTGTTTATCGATGGAAAATGGAACGGAAGTCGCCACCTAGTATTTTGGTCACTAGGAACCCTAACTGGTCTCAGAGATCGGGTACAGGGACTGGTTGCGTAAAGGAAAGGTATTAGTACCCCAAATACGCCTTACCTAAGGTAAGCTGTATTGTTTGATTGTCTGATCAAAAGCTAAGGTGTTATTTCTATTGGTCCGTCTAGGGTTCAAGAAAAGTCCTTAATAAGGAGGTCCTTATCTTAAGGGGTAAAATCGTAACCGTTCTAACGTCTACATAAAAACTATATTTTTAATATCAGGAATACGTTTTATGTATAAATTTGTAATCCTCAATATTAAAAGAAGACAAAAAGATTTTTTTAGAATTTTTGAAATATTGGCCTAGTTCTCGTGGTTCTAACAAACTTGTTGTTAAAGCCAAAATGCATGCTAATACATATATTGTTTTGAAATTTCCTTTGTCATGTGAAAATATGATGTTTATAATATTTATATATATATTGGAGAGACTAGGCCGTATGCATGAAAACAAAAATATATATTTTTTTATAAACTTTTCTTCTTGACGAAAAACAGGTATTTTAATACTGGATTTGTATCTTTACGGTATAAAAAATACAAACCAATATTAAGTCATTTTGACAAAAATATGCAGGAAAATCAACAATATTTTTAATTATATATATATATATAAAAAACAATATAATAAATAATATAATATATTATGTGGGCTGGGCCGGCCCGGCCCAACTTACCGGGCCGGACTCGGCCCGACAAGACTTCCCTTTTAGTCTGGGCCAAACAAAAATATTCATGGGCCAGAACCCGTCTGGCCCAGAGAAGGGAAAAACCAACAACGTTGGGCCAGCATCAGCCTAGCCTAGCAACATAATTGACCGGGGGGGAATTATTTTCCCTCTCCCCCCCCTCCTGCATGCAGAACGCTGCATGCAGGAGAAAAAAAAACTAAAACGCAAACAGTGAGGAAGAAGAGTTACCTGGCGCGGAGGAGGCGGTGGCTGGCTGATCGGGCTGCTTTGCTAGCGGTGCTGCGGTGGAGGCCGGTGGCGGTGTCATGGCTCACAGACGGCGGCTCCAAGCGGTGCTACTGTTTCAAGCGATGGAGGGAGAGGTTACTGCTCTTCCCTTCTCCTCCGTATTCTTCCCTCTTCTTTAGCTTTCAGTCGTTTCCCTTTATCCTCCCGGTTTGTTTTTAAAGATTTCTACCCCATTTCAAGCAATTTCCTCCCTCTCAGTTTTGGGTTTTTACTCACAATTCTCTCTGGTTCGGTCCTTTCTCTCTCCTTTTTGGTTTGTTTTTTTTTTTGTTTTCGGTTTGTTCTCTCCTCCCTTTGGTTCGTTCCCTCCTCTCTTCGTCCTCCCTCGCGTGCTGGCGCTCAGTCTCCATTTATAGGGGGCAAAGGAGCGGGGGCGTCCCTATTGCCACCCTACCGTTGCGCATGGGGAGCAGCGTCTCCCTGTCCAGCTATGGCGCCGAGTGAGGTGACCAACGGGTACGGCTTGCAGGGCACGTCCTCTGGCTTTTCATCATCAAAAGGCGTGGGGATTTGGTTCTTGGCAGACCACGAGGCGTGTCGGGTTGAAGAAAGAAGAAAAAATAACCTTCCCTTGCTGCACGTCCAGGGGAAGGAGAAAGGGGAACAGTGTCGTTCAAAACGACACTGTTTTACTCTCTTTTCTTTTTCTTTTTTTACATGAAATGGCGTCGTTTTGGGAAAAACATGTTGTTTCATTTAAATAACAAAAGGGGCGCCAACAAGCGTCAATCTACAAGTCAGCCCTTAATTATCTTTTGTTTATTTCAATTGCATCCTTGAAAAATTCAATTACCGCCCTCATATTTGGCCGCCTTTTCCACTTTGGTCCTTTGTCTCTGATTTATGCAATTTGACCCTCAATTAATCAATAAACTTCTAATTTCTTCAATTTGGCCCCTGATTTTATTAATTACAGCCCCTATACTTACGCGGCTTCTCCAATTTGGTCCCTGGTTTCGGATATTCTCAATTAAGTCTCTAATTGGCCATTAAACTTCAATATTTATGCAATTAAGCCCCTGATTTGACCAAATCAAATCCTAAAAATTATAATTTGACACCAGAACTTTAATTTCTTCCAATTCGAGCTCAAATTGACTTAAAAATCAATTTTCTTGCAATCAAACCCTCTATAAATTCAATTAAACCTTCAATAAAATCCAATTAAGTCCATAAACATTCAATTTTGGACTTTTCTCCTCAAAATTCAAATTTTCTTTTCCAACAGGGCTCTCATCATTCAAGAATTTTCATCTTTGTATTTTTAACCTCCTTAACCAATTTTTTTCTGATCATTTTCTGAGCGCCTCCGCCTCCTATTATTTTTTCTATTTTTTTCCTGCTATTTATTTTATTTATTTATTTATTATTATTATTATTATTTTATTTATTATTATTATTATTTGTTATTATTATAATGTTTTTGTGTGGGGTCCCAAAAATGGGTTACAACAAAGTCTATAGTTTTTTTTTTAATTTATTGAATTTTTTTTTGTTGTATTGGCATAATTATTATTAGTTAATTTGTTGAATATTTGTTGTTAATGTTGAATTTACCTAAGAATTGGTAATTGAATATGTTGGAATAATTATTAATTTTACTCTATTATTGCATGATTTGTGTTTAATTATTTCCATTGATTTTAATTGTTAGTCTAAATTTTTTTTTTTTAATTTATTGAATATATTTCATTGTTGTATTGGTATAATTATTGAATAATTTGTTGAATTATAATTGTTAATGTTGAATTTACCTTAGAATTAGTAATTGAATATGTTGTAAGAATTATTAATTTTATCTATTATTGCATGATTTTGTGTTTAATTGTTTCCATTTATTTTGATTGTTAGTCTAGAGTTTTTTTTTAATTTATTGTTTTGTTGTATTGGCATAATTATTGAATAATGTTTTGAATTGTAGTTGTTAATGTTGAATTTACCTTAGGATTAGTAATTGAATATGTTGGAATATTAGTATAGATTGGGTCAATTGGTTGTGGTTATTGTTAATATTTGCAGGTTTGTGGATTTAGGTAATATCCAGTATAGGGAGGTGCTGTCAAATTTTTTTTAACATTTAAATTTACTTATATAATTATTTGTATAAAATTGGGTAGATGCGTAGAATGAAAACCAGAGCTAGTCGTTCACGTACGGTCGCAGGAAGTTCGTCTAGCAACGAGGATGATATTTCCTTAGGTGCCTCTCAAGAAAAGGCACCTACACCACCTGCATCATCAACCGATGCTGCCTCTTCAAGCGTTGGTTCACAGTGCAGAGGCAGCGTGCCTTCACAGCGGACAATTTACCCGCAAGTACGAGGCACAGTGGAAGGACAACCTTTCAATGTAAGTTTGTTAAGGTTTTAGTTTTTTTAAAAAAAAAAAATTATAACATAATTTATGAAGTAATCACTATTTCATTTATTTTCAGGTTCACAAACATTGAGGCCACCCGAGTAATATCATCGGCGTTTAAATTGTCGATGGAGATTCCATTGTTTCAATGGAGTCAGATATCCAAGCATCCTGAATGGATGCCTCAAATCAATGCATGGTATGACAGATTTGAGGTTGGTGTTAATTTATAATTTTTAGCTTATTTCTAATAAATTATTATTTTTATTTAAAATTAATTTTTTAGACACAGGACAGATTTTGCTGGGACAGTGAACATAACACTGTTGTGAGGAGGGTATGGGAAAATCACATGGCAACTTGGTAACATAAAAAACAATAAAATATTTTTTTTTGATAAAAATTTATGTTTTGAAATGTAATTTTTGGTTGCGTAAAGTAGGTTGCGTGATTTTTGATATGAAACTCAAAAAAGGGAAAAAAAAACAGCGAGGGATAGGGGGTTCCAAGGCTAGAATGATGTTACAGTTTGAAGGGATTTCAAACCGATATACAACCCGAAAGATATATGGTCGCACTATCTTGAGCACTTGATGTCTGAGCGGTTCACACAACACTCATAGTCCGGTACTGGCAACCGGAATCGGCCAATTCATGGCTCGGTGACAACGCACACTGGCGGCTCTGTTCTATTTGTTACGCATGCAAAACAGATGGTAAGATTAATTTAAATGAAATATACCATTCAATTAATTTGTTGTTAATAAATTTTTTTCATTATAGGCTACATCTCTTGGACGTGAGCCGAGCCCGATGGAGTTGGTTGTGGAGACGCACGTGTGGAGTCAAGACCGCCAAAAAGGGGCACAACGGTTCGTTGACAGTTGTGCTCAACATTTCATAGTATGTTTGTTCAACCATTTTATTTTGTAAGTTATTATGTTTATCGAATTGAATATGATGATTACTTTTTTTATTTTTAGGAGACCTATAATAATCGGTTGAGGGAGAGATACGGGGACGATCCTTTGACCTATCCGGAATTCGATCCGAATTTTTGGATAGAGGTTGGATCGTAAGGTGGACCTGATAAAAATCGGGTTTATGGGCTCTGCAACACTACGGCCGACAACTTACGGTCGACCCGTAGTGCCTCAACTGTCGAGAACTCCCAATCAATATTGAGCTTCCAATCTAAGGAGTTCATGGCCTTGTAGCAACACACGGCTCAGCTCACCAAAAAATACTACCACCTATCAGAGGCGTACACACAACTCAAAGCACAACAAAGAGCGGAGTCTGAACAACAAAGAGTGGCCTATGAACAACTTCATGAAATGGTCATGAACATGGCACAGGATGGAACATGTGCGCCTAATCCTTTTTGGTCGTATGACCACTAGCCTCCTCCTCCTCCTCCACCTTTATATTAATTTGTAATAAACATTATTTACCTTTAAAAGTTCATTGAATATTTTTTTGAAACACATTCATTTTATAATGAATATTATTTAACTTTGATTTTTTCTTTTTGATGTTTAATATAACTTTTATTTGCATAATAGGTTTTTATTACCATTAATTTATATCATTTTATATTATGTATTCTAAATAATTTTTAAAAAACAAATTAAAAAAAAATTACAAAGGGTTTTACCGACGGAATTCATCCGTCAGCATTTGACAGTAGCTGCAACAAGTACCGACAAATTTATACACGGATACATTTGGTCGGTATTTCATATAATCACCAACAAATTTACCGACGGGAAGTGGCCGTCGGTAATACACGATATCACCGACGGAATAAAATCCGTCGGTATATTTCAAGCGGGAAATTTTTTTTTTAGCGCAAATTTCGTCTGTAAAACCGTCGGCAAATGGTTTTTTTGTTTTTCCGACTGATATAGCGATGAAATGTGGAATCACCGATGAAAGGAAAGTCGATGGACGTATTCTATTGGTAAGTACGTCAGTAACTAATTCACCGACGAACTCTTCATCACACACCGATGGAATATTTATGTCGGTAAAACTATGAAATCTTGTAGTGATTCTATCCAACCCTAGCTCAATGAAGTTCCGGTCGGGAAGAGAATAAGGGAAAGGAAAATAAAACAACAGTTGACCAACCGAGTTAGTGCATTGTGATAGTGCTCATAGCCCGTGTTATGAATTTGGCCTATAACTCGAGTCGATTGGGGGTGTCTAATATGTCATCTTAATTTTTTAAAGTCAACCTACTCTTTATTGGTTATTTGAGTTACATTTGGCTCGTCAAATTAACTTTGTCACATTATGGCAACTCTAACATGATTAACTTAAAGCTCAAGTCATACAAGCAATCTGGTTGAGATGTTTCAAGATTGACTCGCTGAGCTGAGTTTAATGATATTTTCAAATAATTCCCATCGACTTGCTCTTTTTTTTTTTTAATGATCAAGAGAAGAATGTAGCTTAGAACCTTTTTTTAAAAAATAAATAAATAAATAAAAGAAGTTTGGCAACATCTTTTTTTGGGTTTGTTTTCAGTATCATCAAGTTCTGACCGTATTAGCTTTGTCTGTTCAAAGATCACACCGATTACTTACAAATAAATGCTATAAACACCTCAAATTCATACCCGCATCCAAGTTTGTTAAACTCGAGAGTTAACTCGTAAAATCATATGATTTTACGAGTTAATTTGTATATACCGTGTAAAATCAGGTTAGAAACTTGAAATCAGCAAATTCGGTCAAACTCGGTTGTAAACTTAGATTGAGTTTATGAGTTTTACAAACTTTTCAACTCTCTGTGTATTTGTTAGTTGCTAAAATACACCTGGTGATCTTTGTGTCCTTCTTAAACTCTTCTCCATCCTCAGCCATGCACTATGCTATAGACCCTTGTTGCATATTGATGATCTAGTGGTAGTAATGGGAAGAACCCACCCCAGATGGTGTTCCCCAGTTCCCCACTTCCTTGAACGGTGGATGATAAGCCCATCGCCATCAAGATCAAGATTGTAGCTGAAATCAAGAAACAAGAACTCCACTTTGTCATTTCTTGAAAAGGAATATACACAAACAAACTCTCTTTCCAGCTAGGTTTTCTTGAATTAATGGTTTCTGTGGGCTTCTTTTCTCTATCTATAGGGATGGTACTGTGTTGTGTGTGTAAATGAGCACATAAAGTTTCTCATCAGCTAAGAATTTACCGATTTGAAGACTTGGGCAACTATTCATGATTGACTTTGATGTTGTGTTCTTTTTACCAAATTGCCATTTCTTTTCTTTGCAATTTAAGTTCCTGGCAGCCCCACTAACTATAAAGATCCAAGTCACCACCATTCTTCAACTTTTTATCTATACTGACTAGTGGTTGATCCCGGGGGGGTGGATTTTTTTAATTACTTTTTAAATTTTAATTTATTTTTTTAATTATTTTAATATACTAATATTAAAAATAAATTTTAAAAAATAAAAAATATATTATTTTAATACATTTCAAAGTTAAAAACATTTTAAAAAATAAAATTTATCATATTATTAAACAACCACTAAACTCCATACCAAGTTATTATTTTACTTGATTGAAATTATTAATATATAATTAATTAAAATATTTTATTTATAATTTTATGATTTTATAAGTCAAGTTTGTATTATATATTACATGTTATATAAAAAAAAATATTTTTAATAATCTTGTTAGCAACGGAACTATTACTCCCCAATTAAGATGAGGAATGCATGCATGGCAAACATCGCATAGATCAGCTGCGTTGCCCAACACAAATCTTAATTTCATGTCAACACGCGAGACTCCCATTTCATATCTCCATGAACGGTTCTCGACCACCGACGCCCGCGGGACATGAGATGAAAAGGTCCACACCAAAAGATTTTTTTATGGCTGGTCTCTAAAATCAAATGACATAATTGGCAGGTGATTTTTTTTATTATTATTAACATGAATATTAAAGTCAGCATGCTGCATCCATATACCTTGACTAATTTTATAGTTTTAAAATTAACGATTATATAACAATTATCATATAAGTAATTATAGAGTTTAAATCTAAACCATAAAAAAAAAAAATTAAAATTTTAAATTTTTATTACTGAGTGATTTGATATCATGACCCGCTAGCTAGCGATCTGCTCTAAATTTAAGCATATTTTTATGATTTGAGTTTCATTGTCCAGGCAAGATCGAGCCCTAAGACATTGTGATCCAGTGATTTGCCGGAAGCAACTCAATCTCGTGTGCCCTACCGTTGGACCCGCTCCCATCAGTCTCATTGTCTTGTCCACCAAAGAGGAAACATGTGCTCGGTTGTGAAGGAACATCTCTCCTTTAACTAATAGTTTCTGAATCAGTCACCTGCCATACATGTACGCCGTATATATACGTGTATAATACACGACGGGGTATCAAGTGCAACAGCAGCATATGACTGGTAAATTTATTTCATACAATTATGGATGCTATGGATCCCGTATTTGAAAAGGAATGAGAAAAGTGAGGCCATTACATTTATTTAAAGTGAATTTTTTTAAAAAAATAAAAACATAACACGATATAACAAGCAAGTTTCAACCTAGGAAAAAAAAAATCATGACTGGGTAAATTTCAAGCAATTGTATAAAGAAAAGGAAGAAATAATTAATTTGGTAAAATTATATAAAAAATAAAAAATATATATTTTTATTTTCATTTATTGTTCGCAATGTATGGAATAATTATTTATAAAAATAATTGTTAATATTATCATAAAAAAACTTTAATCTTATTTAAAAAATCATAGAATAATTGGATAAACTTTTAAATATCATTTTAATAATTTTATTTAAAAAGAATTTTATTCTACAATAAAAAATAAAAATAAAGAGCTATTTAAATAAAAAAGCCTAAGCGTACTTGGGCTAATAAAAAAAAAAGCCCCCGTGCTTCATCTCAATGAAAAAACCCGGCTCACCACCTACTATTTCTTTTAAATCAATAATTTAAGGTTTTTTTAAAAAAAAATGGAATGGACAATCTTAAAAAACTCCCAAAAGTCATTGAAACCTTATTAAACTCACTTTTAAAACCAAAACACTTTTTATTTAATTTAAAACCCAAAATCAAGTTGAATAAAAAAATATTTTTTATAATTTGATCTTTTTTTTTTCCTATAGTTGAAGGTCAAAATAACCTTATTAAACTCTTATTTCTAAGATAAACTCATTAATAGAAAAGATTAATTTATTATTTTTGTTGCCAAAATATAGGTGACCAAAAGCTTTTTCTAACCTTCCCCTTTTGAGTAACTTTCATACTCTCTTTGAAATAACAAGGGCTAAAATATTAGAAAAGTGGAAATTGAGGATCAAAGTATAGTTTTTACGTGCTCCATCAATAATATATAATATATGTATCCTGACTACAAAGCTAGCACAAATGAACAATGAATGTGGTAGCTTTTATACTTTATCATAATTCATATATAACCCTTTCAATCTTAAAAAAAAAAAAAAAAAAAAAATAAAAAGAAGGTCTACCAGTTCTCCATATTATATCAACTTCGATCCGCTTTATGGTTTTTTTTTTTTCTTTTATTAATGCATCCAATTAAAATATGGATAATTGTTTTTTTAAAAAAATTGAGCTCAAGTAGACCTCTGTTTTTTTTACTCAAAATAATTGGGCCAAAAAGTATCTGTTTAAAAAAAGCATAAGCTGGACATCTACTCATGTATATACGCAGTTCCAATAGGATAAAAAATATATATTTACATAACAACGTTTCTTAGCAAAAACAATTAATGAATACACTCAAGAATTAAATAATTAAAAAGTTCCGCAAAATTACTATCCATGCCATTGTTTCCATTAGTGAAGAATTCGTAAACTTTTTCCTTTAATTTGTGACGAAACTAGTTTTAATAATGTACTACAATGTGGCCTATACATAAATATTGGTGTATCAAATGGTTGCACAATTTAGTTTTATTAGATTCATTGTAAATTATATTTTAAACTTCAGTTAATAATTTAAATTTTTCATGTTGAAATTAATGATTATTTAATATAATATCAAAAATTTTAATAACTAACGATCACCGATTTAAATCTTGTTATTTTTATTAAATTTATTAGAGAATAACATAAATCATATTAGGGCGTTTTATATAAACCGCTTAAGTTTTTATATTGACATGGTTCTTTGATTATGATATCAAAATTTTAATGATCAAACAATCATGAGTTTAAATCTCATTATTTTTATTATTTTTTATAATTAAAATCTAATTAATAATATTAAATAGAATGACTCTGTATAAGTTTGCAAAGTGTAAAAGAATTTTAACTTTAAAAATTATATTAAAATACATAATGTAAATTATATCTTCAAATTTTTATATGGATTGATGTCACGGAGTTCAGTTTAAATGAAACCTCTCTAGCCTAAATCTTTTCAATGATTCACCATGAAAGCAAAACCGATTCCTGTCTAAAAAACACAATCACCTAAATCTTATATTTTAACTACCTACTTTCTTACCCAAGTATTCTGATACTGTCCCTCCCTCTTAAACAAACAAACTCATCTCTTGTTTCTTGCTGCATATCATGATGTAGTTGGAGTAAGCTTGCTCTTGCACGATGTGTGTGTTGTTTTTGTTTTCCTTTGTTACTTAGGCCTCTGACCCTCAGTCCCATAATTATTTTCATCATAAAAAGAAAAAAAAGAAGAAAGAATAAAGTCTCAATTATATGTCACGGCATGAGTTTCTACATAAGCACAACTTGAGTCATATGTTTGTGATGAACTCTTTATAATTATAAAGATAACGTTGGCAACTCAAGAGAAACCGTTGTCTACAGTCATGCATTTAATCTGCTGTAGTTCTCTGTTGTTTGAAATTTATTCTAGTATAAGACCTAGTTTAAACAAATATCCTGCTTATGTTAAACTTCTATGATCAGTGTACGTAATCTCTTAATAATATGTCTGGGTAAATATTAGAGAATGATATTAAATTTATATTCTAGAACCTCACTTAATAGTTTAAGTTATTGGGTTGAGATGGTTCTATGACATAGTATCAAAGCCTTGAAAAACCAAACAGTTATGAGTTTGAATCTCACAATCCT